>NC_141788.1:7612780-7912780 GCF_054643075.1 Acanthaster planci
ACCTTTCGAAGGATATTTAGCGCCCTTTTACCTTTATGCTAATGAGTATGTCCATATTCATGTCAAAACTATGATGCCATCTCAGGAAGAAACCTGGTGAATTGGTTTGGACACAAAAAACCCTGCATTTCTTTAAAAGATTTTGCTGGACTCAGCTCTCTTCTTTGCCGATTCATTGTTGTTTATGTGCATAACAATCAGCAAGCATCAATCCCTTTCTCAGAAATGTTTTCAGCAAGTAAATTCTGGGTTCACAATTTGAACAGAAAGCCCATGCACTATGAGCGTTTTCGAAACGAGTAGGTTCGGCTTAGACTTTGGTTTCGCTGGTTCCAGCCATTCTGAAACGGCCTTCAAAACCACATGTTCCAGCCATTCTGAAACGGCCTTCAAAACCACATGCTCAAGCTCTGACTGGAACCAGCGAAACTGAAGTCTAACATGAATGCACTCGTTTCGAAAACGCTCAGTCCCGACATGACTTCACAGCAACAGCGCCCTCAGTTGTCCAGGAAAGCACGGATAATTTGAATTGTATAAAAAGGGCACTTTTCAATGCATTTAACTAAACAGGGATGTAAAAGAGTTTTCATTCATTGAAGAAGAGGACAAAGTTGAAGAAAAAACTGTGTCTAAGAAAATTCATTGCATCTACAGTTCAAGGTTTTGATTCATCTTCAACGGTTCATCTGAGTTCAATGATTCTATAGTTTAAATCGGAACAGATTATTGCCACAAGTAACTTTAACCAATGCAATTGTTTCGGTCGTTTCGTCCATCTGATTAAAATCAGTTCACCCAGACAAAATTATGTTGCAGTCATCTCAATTTTTTTGCTTTTTTTATTTTAACAATGACGATAATTGCATGGTAGCCAGAAAAGAATGGAAAACAACTTGATCGAATAAAAACACAGCCTATCGAAGATCAGTTGGTTGACATCCACTCCTGAAGGCGCCGGTATAGTTAACAGTTAAGTAAACGATTCAATACCAAGACAGTGCGTGCAATAGTGTCCTTGTGCTTCAAATGAATCCGAATAGAGAGACCAATTCCACTTGTCATCTTTGATGATGGTTCTCGCTCTGTTTTTCCCTACCAAGCGAGTTTCCCCGCTCCCCCGTTATAACCACGATGGAGAGCTTAGTCGCGGCTGCTTCATGCCCAAACACCTTCCAAAAAACTTATAAAAATGCAACACTCAACAGGGACGTGACTCTGGGCATTCATTACACCAGCTACAAACAAGGCAATGAAGCCAGAAACTTACTATTATAATAGATAAATCCGGAACAAACCGCCTTGCACTGTACCTACGAGGGAATGGACGACCGAATTACACCGTACAAGCTCTTCGCTTTATCAGATAGGTGGTTTGGGTAATAGTAAGAGCAGTATTGAAGGGTGCATGTGTAAATGATACGTTTTATAACGTTTGTTATACATTGGTCCCTGTCGATATGCTCCGAGCCATTTTATCGCTCTTCGTATGTGCTCATTGCATCTGACTCCGACTCCTTTACGCACTGCGTACGCACGAACAACCACCACCACCCCATCGATGCGTACGTAGTTTATGGACGGCCTCTACGAGCGCGTATGGGTGTAGAGCTACCGAAGTGATAGTGTCTCCTCGGGCCAGACTATCACTAACGAAGCAAGGCCTTCATCGGTTAGAGTAGAGGAGGAGCACTTAAAACTTCCAGTTTGTAAAACAGAGCACCTTTTTTAAACACTAGTCCTGAACGAGATGCCAAAATAGGATTCCTGAATTTCTAATCGGTAAGTGAGGGCACAAAACATGCTGTCTACTAAACATTCATGCCACAAGGCTTTTGAAGTACTTGTTTCCACAAATGGTAAGAAAATAAGGATAATCGTGAAGGGCATATCTTTTGGGGGTTCACTCTACATGCTTAGTCGGTTTCTTTTGTACGAATTTCACTTTCCTTCATTGTCATGGGTTGAAGTTCGTCAATGCAACAGTAGTATTCAGATAAAATTTCAAACAGGCCAGGGGTAGTACTCCATCTATGCTCAAAATCCTCTCGTTGGGGCTTACTTTGAAAGGCTGAAACAGGACACGGACACTTTTTTAAATAGAGATTATTTTATTGAATATTTACAAGGCATGGTTACCCGACAAAGGAACAAAATATCATATATTACAGTTGCTATATAAAGGGTACCACATCTTGCTAAAAATAGGATCCATTACTGAGTGCGACCCTAATTTTCTGTCACCGGCCTGTGTTCTGGAATGTTAACCTTCACTTTGGCGCCAATCTTTTCATAACAGCCGTCTTGTCGAGAATGTCGCTCCAAAGAAGGTAGAGGAATGCAGAAAAAAACACAAACCAAGAAGACCTTTTCTTTCTTACGATTTGACGGAATTCGTTGTGTTTTTATCAGCACGTTTTTCTTTGATTTACTCGTTAGATTAATTACAAAAAATGTTTGGCAAGCCTTTAACGGTACACTTTTGTGTGTGTCGGATGCATATCACAATCTGACGTGTGAGAGTAAGAAACTGACCTCCACAACAGTTTTACCCTGAAATAATCATATGGATATCTTATTGGATAGAATGCCGTATTTACCAGCTAGTTAAGTATATCTTTTTTTCTTTCATTCCAACTATTCTTCTTGTAATTAGATCCATCTATTGCACAATCGAGAATCACTTTAAAATTATTATAAACAGCCTATACTTTTCATTCGCAAGATTATATACAATACAACCAATCCACTTTACTCTTTATTTCTTTTGCTAAATATATACTGATAATTATTATAGCTATATTATAGTTTCATTTTATTATATATTATTCCATCTAAAAAATTTTGCTGTAGATGTTTGGTATTTCTCGGATCGTAAAGCATTATTTACAGAGAAACTAGATACGTTGGTTGCGATTGTTTTAGCGAGTAATACACCATTTTGAATTAATGTGGCAAAACCACACGACAGGGCATAGGTGGGAAAAGCACCTCGGGTATCGATTACTTCTCTCGACTATTACTTCTCTCGCCTATTCTGGGATATCCGAATGTCTCTCAAGAGGCTCCTACAAACATTGTCGATTATGACGACTACATTGTACACACTGGTCAATGGTTAGAAACTGTACTGATGCGGCTTTTAAACAACTCTCTGTAATTCTTCCAATACATTTATTGCAATGTTAAATACCCGTTCCTACCAGGAACCCCTCGACGATACTTTACATCAAACATACACTGTTTTATATTCGCAAATCGCCAAGGATACATTGGTAACAAGTAATTTGATTTCCCCCGGCATTCGAAGAGCAGGCATAATGGAACGATTTGGATTGGATGCCACTGTGATGTTCATTCTGATTGGTCAAACAAAGAGGACAGGGACTCTTCCATTTCCAGCGTAGTAGTCAATTTATGACTAGTGCCCTTAATATTTTGACCCATTAGATACATTACATGCATATACTCGAAAGTGATAGGTTCATGAGATTCCTTCTATCATTAATGTATTAAAACCTGGTCGTCCATGTCCATGAGCCACAAAGGATTAATACGCACACTTAGCATGACTCTTTGAAAATAACAACAATATACCTGCGAGGGATCCAACAGTTTGCATGAACTGCGTGATTTTGTAACAACAAAAAGTCACTAGACTCTCATGTGGAACTTGTGACTTCATCAATTGCCATCCGGAGGAAGTCCCGGAAAACATCGTTCGCACCCACTTCATCCCCACTTTCATGGACTCTCCTTTCCCCTTCGCACAGGAAGCACTCGTACCTTGCCTGACAAAACCACTCAACCTTCAACCTGACAGCACGCCAGGGTAAAAACACCAGCAACTCACCTCTAACCTTATTGGGCCTCGATTGGGTTTAAGAGAGGGCGCAATTTTGTTAGTGGGAACAGCACTTTGCTGGTATCCCAACGACTATGACACGTACACGATACAGTCGCGTAGACCACTCCCGACCAACCGATGCGTGCGTGCGATAGTATCACACTCGCGCGTGGCGAGGCGTGCGCATGACCAAGGCCATTTTCGACGCGGCCGTCAATATCTGCAGCCCAGGCTATTCTCCGTGGTGCGTCCATGACAAACTGCACAGCCGTAGCCACAATTTGAAAATACCCAGTCTGGACCACACAGCTATGGCCGTGTCCGAAACGGGCATCCAGCGCTTCGTCTACGCCTACTTTCAGCGCGTCTGTAGTCGGATTTAAAATGGACAAAGACACAGAACTAGCTTTATACAACAGATTCGTATTCAGCCTTATGTTGCTCCTTGATGTGGAAACGTTCTGAATTGAATGTAAATAAATCCACTTCGGATTTGTGAGGAAGGTTCAGAAGTGAGAGAGCACCTAGTCACTAAAAGGCGCCGAAGTAGTTTCTTTTAATTTTATTAATCAAAGCAATGTTGCGTATGTGTCCATCGCGTCAGAACCAAAATACGGCTGCGTCAGTTATCATTAACACACTCATTGGAAATGTTTGATAACGGTCCAAACCTAATAAAAGCTCGAATTAATCACTAAAAGTGAAGTGCTTTCTAAATGTCGCGTGGCATTATTTTCTGGATACAGATCTGAAACAAAGAAATTCGGACTTTCTGCAAATGGACTATCAGCCAACACCTCGAATGGTACAAACAAATGAAACGGCAAACAGACACACGCGATGGTCATTTATCAAATCCACACAAATCCCACACTTTGTCTGCAAAAAGCTGGATTGTACGGATTCTGTTAAAGGATTGCTCGTCTACTAATACTCGAAACTCACTCATAACTCACCAAACACACTCCGATTGAGATTCCTTCCTCACTTCCACACCCAACACACACTACCACTGATGTGTATCAACTATTTCTAGTGTGCCCAGAAAAATAGGAAAATAACTAGATAAAATATACGTCATATAAATAAAATAAATGGAACAAGAAATACTTAGCACAAAGGTCGACAAATCCCATTCTTAATTTGATAACTGCGTATGCACGCATATCACGTGACATTATTGAATCCTTGAGTTCCGTTCCATACTGTGTTGACCAATCAAAGTTATGATAGTGCGCAACAGAATAAAAGACTGACAAGCGTGCGTCTATACTCCAACTGACATCCCATTTGAATCACGTTTTGTCAAATCAGCCCTTTTCAGAATCAACAGTCGTATTTTGTTTACACAACCTGACAAATCTTGGTGATATCTCATAGTCACTGGGCGACCTCATTCTCCAGTGTGCTTTCTTTGATAGTGTGTTTATTTATTCAATGTGTTGGGGGAGCTAACGGTTCATTTCAGAGGTCTGCTCGGCTTCTTTCGTTGCTCTCACTGCCCAATTTACTGGCTCCAGAGAACGGTAGCTTCAGCGGCCACAATGACTGGCCTCAACGATCATTCCACTATCTCCATCGGTGTCCTCGTTCACCTGCCGCGTTTGAAGTGGCCCATTTAGCTGCCATTGCAGTGGGCTGCGTTGTTAACGAGAGAGGGCGCTTTGTCCAATCATTCACACACATGTGGCGGCAAGGCCAGTTCAACGCTGGCCTCGGCTGAGCCTCTCGGTTTGTCACTGATGAGTGGGAACCTCTGAAAGAAGAACGAACAGGATTGCGACCATACACGTTGGCGTACAGCGTCTTGCGGTATTAAACTGACAAGTTTTTGCTGTGGTTATCAATCGCGGCATCCGGTCTAAGCCTCGAAGAAAACGATGATCCGCCCGGTGAGGTTAACCTCAAGCCTTTCCAATCCACTGACCCGCGGTCGCTCACTCGGTGGAAAGCAAACGGGCAATATGCAAGAGTCGAGCGACTGGCATCATCGATGACAAGGATTGAAAGTGTTTACTTTCTTGGTTCTTGATACGCTTTCTTTTCGTCGTTTTGCCTTTGTTTTTTCGCATGGTTTGTTACAGCTGATGTTTTGGAGTGCAACTTTGGACGTCCACGCCTGTTAGTTGATAGTTCAGCCGGCATCGATTGATTTCAAAAGTCATGTCTAAAGTTTGTTTGGGACGGCTTGGAATTAGTTTTCGGTTTTTCTTCTCAAGCCACGGGCTCAGTATTTGGCAGTCTGGAGTATTGGGTAAGCTCTATGTTCTGTCCCGTGCCCCGACTAGGGGAGCAGTTTCCATCGCTGGTGGAGCGGCCCCGTCTGACCGAGCTGGCCTGCGTGACCAGGGTGGTGGAGCTGTACCGCGAACTCTGGTACATGGACTCCCCGGGCCCGCCACGCCCGCCCTGCCGACGCCGGCTCCCCAAACCGACGCACCGGCAGATGCCGCGCAGCGCCTGGGCCACGTTCTCCCGGAAATTGCGGGACATGAAGCTGTAGACGATGGGGTTGACGGCGCTGTTCAGGAACGTCAGGACGTGGATGGTGGCTGAGAGCTTGAAGATATCGTTCATGCAGAGATGATTCAGGGCATTAAAGGCAACGAGCACCATAACCAGGATCATGGGTCCCCAGGTTAGGGCATAAAGGAGAACTACCAGAATCAACATCAATATAACCTGACGAAAAAAAAGAAGAACATTAACGTTCAAAGTAGAGGTAATCGGCGGGGACAGTCCTTATTCGTACGATTCATTGAAGAATAATGAATAACAGATCAAAAAGGAAGTCACACTTTTGCTCGTGAACGTGTAAACTTGCGTTACCTCAAAAATAACAAAGCCACACGAAGGCTTGTAAAAATTAAAAAAAAAAATCATGGCGAATGAAATTTGGAAAGTTACACTGCAGCGGCATTTTCCATCAATGTGGTCGGACAGGCACATGTGGGCTCCACTCTAACCAGACCTGTTTTTAGTGGAATAGTGGAAAGGGTCGTGATGGACTGAGCCTTAGGCTAATTCCAGGTACCTGTTGTCGATCTTTTATCGAGACGGGTCTCCGAGGTCGTCTCTGGTACCGCGCGTGAGGCGACCCGCCCGACACCACCACCCGTCCTCCCACCGCCGTCTCCCACCGCGGCTCCGAGCCGGCCGAGAAGGGATCGTCGTCGACCGACGAGGCCACTGCGTTTGGGTTGGACACGCCGCTGAAGCCGTTGGCGTTGGTACGGAGCGGCTTGGCGGAACTGGGGGCCTTCATGCTCTGCAGACCCCGGGAGATCTTGGCGCTGCGGTACAACCGCACGCAGACCGTGATGTAGGCGAAACCCATGATGCCCAGGGGTATGATGTAGAACACCAATAGGCAATACATGACAAAGGCCTTCTCGGAGAGAATAACGTTGTCTTGGTATTCCTTAACACAGAGGAACTCCCTCGTGTCGGGGAATCGTTTGTGTTCCTGCGACAGCAAGAGTATATAACAGAGATCAAAGTTACACAGTTGCACGAACATCCGAGTGCTGCACGATATTGTGCTCTGCGAACTTTTGTCCCGGTATTCCGGTCTCAGCGGTCCCCCTTACCAAATATGGTAAAATACGTCACGCCATCTCTGCGCACAACAACGGGAAAGTCGTCCGTTTAATGTCCGGCTATTGGGGGAGCGTTGAGACCAGGAGATAGCCGAGACCCCCCACGTCGGAACTGTAAAACCGCATCGCTAGTTTGGCTTTTGTAGGGAGAGAGTTGCGCACAGATCGTGGCCAAAAACGATGCCCCAAAAGACCAGTCTTCTCAAGATTTTGTACCAGTATTGAAGCTCGAAGGATTTTGCGACGTTTTGAAAACGACGACTTTGAAAATCACCGAGAATCTTTTTTTTTTCATTAACTTATTATTTATTAAAGACTGGCTTGTCTCGACATTCTGGTTTTGTTGTAAAATAGCAAAGACGTCTACTTTTGTGGCCGGAACGTGAAAGCGAATTTTATAAGCAACCCGACGTCAGGGTTAAGACAGGGTTCCAGACCAATTTCGGAAGCAGACATTCAAAAGTGATCCAGTCACAGAAAAGATACCACGATTGTGTTACTTTTGTTGTAAATATTATTAATGTGAACGAAATAAACGCAGCATGTCGTTAGAAACAGTCGATCCATGTCGAAGAATCTCTGGTTGGCAATCGTTTGAAATCTCACCCATACAGTTTCTTATCTTGTATTTGTAGACACACGAGGGACTGCGTGAGTTCCAGGTCGCGCCATCTTTTTCCGCTCGGCAAATTTGTTTTTTCGACATTTGCCCGAGGTTTCCAGCAGAAAAACATGGATAGAGTTTCCTGGCCCAATCAATGGTCATTGTTCCTGGGGAACTTGGGAGCTTAGTCAGGAATAAAGAGCCCGGCGAAAGGCAAACCGTCCGGCGGTGAGTGCGTATCAGGTTTTCTAACCGCCCTAGTCCAAAGTTCCACCAGAGCGCGGGGCGCCATTATGAGGGGCCCGTTTCTCTTTTCCCTCGGATAAAAATGTTCTGTTGTTCGCCGAAAAGTGTTTCAGTGTCTTCAACCTTTGACTGGATATAATATCATCCCATGCCCTCGATAAACAATCCCGGACGGATATCTCCCGCATTCAGGCCCGGCCCGCATTTTCTTGTCGAACGGGCCAGGGTTCGGTTTCACCAAAATCCGTTCAATGTTTAGCCGTTCGCCAACTATCCCTTGGTCGCTTTTTCCGTACTATTCGATTATTTCTTTTCCCCGAAAGAGAAAGAGATGGTTTACATTTCACATTGGTCGCATTCTCCGCAGATTCTTGGGTTACTTAACCTCTTCTCCTTAATCAAAATCGGTTATTGCAACCCATCAGTTTTTATTCAATGAGGATTTCAGAGAAAAAAAGGTAAAAAAAGGTGTTGTGAACGGCCACAATATTTGAAATATCTCACGCTTCTGGCAAAATATTTGAAAGCTGTAGAACACTTACTCTCCATCCCAGCCAAATTACTACAAATTTGCCTCAAGGGCGGTCTACGTAGCTAACGTTTGGCATCGTCAGCTTATGATGCCATCTAGCACGGCAACCTGTCCCTGTATACCTTGTGGTACCGACTAAACTTCATCGGGGTTCTGCGCGATAAAATGTAGTTGCCATGGCATTTCTCTCATGCATATTCGTAAGTGCGGGCTTTCCCCTTGACAACAGGCATCAGAAACACCAATATCGTAGAGGACCAAATTCAGATTACGACAAAGGAAAACCGGAATGAATTATACAAACAAACTTGAAATGATGCCTCACGTTTGAGAATTTCTCTGCTTCACGAATAAAGGTATCCTGACGTCGCTCTCAAAACTGCCAGATGTAGGCCTAGTGGCACTGTGCTTTGACTGCTCCATACCCCAAGCCTCTTGTAAGCACGAAAAAAAAGCTACGCTAAAGGCTAGCTCATACGACGCACGAAAGAGAAAACGAACGCGAATTTGTAAAGTCAAATGAGATATTCGCGTTGTGAATTCGTAAACGTTGAACACATTTCAACTCAGGCGAAATTTTGCTGCCAATTTGTCGCGACGTGAAGTTCCCTTTGCTTTCGCACTCGTCTGCATGCATGCAGTATGAACCGGCGTTAAAACTGTAAGTTAAAGACTGTTTAGGTACATAAACAATTTGAAAGAAGTTCCAATGAAACTTCATACTTTGACTACAAAGTTTAGAACACTTAGATTTCAGGGGCCACGCTTGTGGAACGGTCTTTGAAACCACAGTCGTCTTTGGGTCGATTCAAGGCCTCTTTCAAATCCTATTTGGTTCCTCAATAACCTGCTTAGTTTCCTTCTTTCCTCATGTATTTCTGCCTTTTTGTCACACTGCTGTGTCACTGTAATATAATTACCAAATTCATTGTTATTTTTCATTTATTTTTATTTCAGTCATAAGGTATTCTCCCTTACGTTAATCGTTGTTGTTTCTGTTTGTTGTCTTGCTTTTTGTTTGTCGCTCTGTAAATTTTGTTTTCTCCAGAGCTTTTCAATACAAGCCTCCCAGCCTCTGAAAAAAGCCCCCATATTGGTTTTCCTTTTACTTATGTATGTCTCGAGTTTGATACTCTATAATTATCTCTCGATTTATATATTTGTACTGTTATTGTCTACTTTTCCTGATCTTCACCAATATAGAAATAAATGTCATATCGATTGATCGATATTGATTTATGGTGTGGAAAGCCAAAGTCTTTCTTGCAGTTTTTAGGAAATGGATTATACAAAATCAGTTCAGCACTTATTGGTGCCTAGCAACACGGAATTGCATACAGCAGAACACTGCATACTGGAATCCATTTCTTTTACTTTCTAAAGAGAAATGACAGAATTCTGTCAGAGATTTACCTGCAGCACCGCGCCGGGAATGGCGAGGATGAAACTGATAACCCACGAGCCGGCAACGATGAACTTCGCCTTGAGCCTGGTGATGAGGAAGCGCGCCCTCAAGGGGTACAAAATGACTATAAACCTGTCCCACGCAGAGAAAGAAGAAGAAACGAGAGAAATTAACCATGCCTCGGGTGTTGAAACCGTTACCGCGCCAAGCGGATGCATTATTGGCGGTTTTCCAGCGACGTTTGTGATCTCCTATCGGTTGTAAAAATCTAGGTCCGGAAGACAAGGCTGTTTACTAAATTAAAACCATGCAAACTGACTCCCCAAACAATACGAAACCACTGGATGAATTAAGTAGCCAAGTCTTAGGTTATATTCGTGTGGGGGTAGGGCTAAAAAAAGACTCACGCTCTGACAGCGTTTGGAAAGAACATACACTGCAAATTACCGGGCGAAAAGGACAAGAAAGGTTTGTAATTCCGGTAATCATTCATTCACTGTTGGACCGAAGAAAAAATGTCAGGAATTTAGGGCTCCCCGCGTCAAAAATGTGCCATATCACGAAAAGATTATGTTCAAATCCCATACAATGCATGGTAAAAAGTGTACTAGACCCCAGTAGTTAACCCCGAGATGGACTTTTTAACATCGAAAAAAAATGCCTACAACGACTTGCCTTTCATCAAGCTTTGTTAACCCCCTTTTAGAAAAACTGAAACCGACCTTTCCAAGCCAATGACCATCAACATGCAGGCCGAGCAGGCTGGCGACATCAAGTTCAGGTAGCCAATCATCTTGCAGGGGAAGGACCCGAGCACCCACGAGTCGGTTACAAGGTCTGTCAGCTTGAAGGGCAGTTGGATGGTGACCACCAGGACGTCCGAAACGGCCAGACTGCAAAGCAGCATGGACGTCACACTCTGCGGCCCCTTCTTGAAGAAGATGGTATAGACGACCAAGAAGTTGCCGATGAACCCTAGCCCGGACGATGGACAAAATAACAAAGACCAAAATGTGACTTGTCAAACAAAAAACAGAGCATGCCCAGAAACTTGAGCAGTGCCCTGTAGTGAGAAATCACTTCTGGTTTCTGCACCGTGTGTTATAAACGGGCGTTCGAGTGTCGGCCTAGCCTCTCTCTTTGTAACCGATAAGGGGCACTTGGGCACAGAGCCAGTACAGTTTAGAGCTTAAACTTACTCGAAAATAATTGAGGGCAATTGAGAGTGACATATTCAAGCGTTCCTATGGCGCCTCAGCATAAAAGTAAGTAATCACTCAGGAAAATAAAATGACGAATTGCGTTCCCACAAAGTACACTTTGTGCCGATCTTTATTCGTGAAAGTCGACACCTCAGAATTGTATTTTCTCTCTGTACACTGTATGTGATATTGTTTAGTTTCTTCTTGTTAGGCTGTCTATACTCGACCCACCTATGGCTCCGAGGAGACTGTACACGAAGCACAGTATAGCAGTCACAGCCAGGGTTGGCCAGACGTAGTCGCATTCGGCGACGTACCAGCTACTGACGTCAGTTGAGTTGCCCTCGGCGAGCTCCGCAAACGACTGCTGGGTGATGGTTCGGCCCATCGCCGGCGTCGTCAGCCACGACATTGCGGCCTCGGATCCCGGGACGAAGGCAGGAAATTCTGTCATGCAATCAGTGAAACAAAATGATAACTTTTGAACACACCCAATGAGAGAATCCATGGCTGTACTTAATTAGAAAGCTGTCCAGCTTTTATTGAGTCGAGAAAGTTTGACAGTGTCGAGTACGCTCAGTAGAGCCCGACTGACGTCACTCGAAGTAGGATGCTTTCAAAGGCCCCAGTCGACTTTTCGGAGCCAGGCCACGAGGCAGGTTAAAAAAACTGCTGACATGAATATAGCAGCGCAAAGAGGCAGCGCCCACGACTGTAAGGGGAAAGCCAACCGAGAGAAAAACGTATTTAATTTAATTAAAGGAGCAACGGTGGCAGTCCGGAGTTGCCAGAGCCACGTCTGCGTATATTTCAGACATTACAAAATCTTGAATAATAGAAACCATTTACAGACCATCAACGACACGACCCACTCAGCGTAGAGGATTAAGAAGAAGGAAGTAAGTTATTTTGTTTGGAGCATATGATGACTAATAGTCTAATTTTGTAGGAAAAAGTCAATGGAAAAAACCGCGACACCAGAACGTTAAAGCGGGTGGTGGCTTAAACAAGGAACGACGTGCCAATTCGACGACGGCGCCCGCAATCTACAGGCCGTGACACCCAGTCGCGCCAAAATCACATCTTGCCTTTTCTATCATTCGAAAGAAGGTTTCCCATGTCTCTTGACCATAACAGTAAGCACGTGACAGAGACAGAGAGAGAGAAAAAAAAGAACGATGCGGTAAACAAAGCACCCGAGAAATGTGGCGTGCTCACGTCAAAGAAGGATGGAAATGTTCTCGGGATTGGTTCGATCGCACTCGAATGTACCAGGCCGCTACCCCAAACCGATCTTGAGATGTGGCCGTTGAAGCGCCAGTTCCGAGACGGATGGCAAAATGCCCTCTCGTTTGTGCAGCTGCCCACTTTCGACATTTGACACTCCCTTTTCTTGGAGTCGTCAGCAGGAGGTCAACCTTTCCCTCTGTTTGCCACAAATGGCCAAATATTTAATCCGACGATAAAAGGCCGAGATGTTTGCGACTGGTGGCGTCATCCGTAAAGTGAAAAATAGGCGAAACTCATTGATGCAGCTGCATGCCAGGATTCATACAAACGGGCAGGAGTTATTTTCACTCAAAGCAGAAGTCCATGCGTCTGCTCGAACGTCAGAGCTCGAAATCGTTCCAAATTCAAACAGTGAGTGAAAATACCATAGGAGAATGATGCTTTGTTTTTGGAATATGATGTGTCGAAACAAAAGTGAAACCGCAATGTCGCTTAAGGAAATCCAAATGACCGCCGTAGTATTTGAAACTTAAATGTGTGTTTGGTGTATCTAAATGCTGTGGAAACGCAAACTTGGCTGGGTGGAACAACGGCAGTGACAACGACGAAAACAACCAACCGACCGACCAACAAACAACGACAACCAACGGCAATACCCAAAAAAGGGTTTACCGACAAAAGCCTCACAAAGAGAACTGTCCGAAGATGTGGATCTTTAAGGACTCCCTTCAAACAAAATGAGTACCTACGGGTTTTAGGTCAAATGGTCAGCAAACCCGTTAGGCTACCTGCGCTTCTATAATTAAGTTAATCACACGTTTCACGACCCACTGGTATCGCCGTTTTGTTAAAGTGTCAAGTTCCTGTCATTTGGTGGATTAAAGACGACCAGAAAAAAGTATGACAAGATGATTAAAATTCATTCTAGTGCAGTCAATGACACGCGTGCGCGCTCCCTCTGCTGGGGGGTCATGGGCCGGAACGCTCACTTGCTTAGGTGAAAGCACGTCAGCTATCACGGTTAAAAGAGAGTTTGAGGTTTCGGAACTAAAACGCTTTGATGGACATCTCAAAGAAGAATGAACCGCTGCAAAAAGTAACAACGAACACAACATGCAATCATTTCTACGCAACAAAAAGCACGAAATTCGCACTTAGAGGGTAGTATTTTAATGTCCTTTTGGTCTTTATGCTAATGAGTTTTTTATGCTACATGGATAAGCCAAACCGTGACGTCATTCCAGGGAGAATGCCTCAACGTTACATTGGTTTGTACACGAACATTTCCTCCATGTTTGTACATTTTGTGGGACTAAATATTCCCGCCTTTGCTGATCCGTTGTTGTTTACGCAAAGCAATAAGCGAGCATTGTTCTCTTTCCCGGGAATGTTTTCAGTAAGCAAGTGTTAGGTTCACAATTTCAACAGGAAATCTATGCACTTAACTATGCCATCCTTGGATGACATCACGGCAACGCCGCCCTCAGTTGTCCAGGAAAGCATGGATAATTTCAAGTGTTTTAACAAAAGAATTTTTTTCAGTGCATTTAACCAAATAGTGTAAAAGGGTTTTCATACACTGAAGAAGTTGCCGAAAAAAATTGTGTCTAAGGCCGCGTCCGAAACGGGATTTCAGAGCTACGGGTAGGTCTATTGTCTACGCGTCTCCACGCATTTCCAATGGAGTGAAGACCTACACCAGGCTCTAGACAACAGATTCGGATGCAGCCTTAGAAATTTCACTGCGGCTACACTTTAAGCACAAACTGATGTGCACACTTATTTTTGCTGGGAATATAACTGTCGTCCACTTTCAGTCACTCCGTGGAAGGCTTGCTGCATCTTCGAAATTAACACCCCAACGATATAAGATCACAAAAACCATGAAGTGCGGTACAGCCGTCCCACATTTGACAGTGGCAAGCTCGACACTGTTGATGTTGTGGCCCGATAAACCGTATATAACAGATAAAAAAGTCAACATAAGGAGGCCTCTGTCTTCGTCAAAGTCAGCGCTGCACAGGATGACAAAAGGCGGCAAATTTACCACTGATGCGGCCAAGAAGGATGGTCGATGAAAAGCATTTCTATGATTAACTACATCGCAGTCCCACACGACGCACTTTCCTCTATCGTCTTGACACCGTTTTGGCGCGTCCGTCAAACAAGGGCCCTCTTGGAATGCACTCTTCACGGGGACTGCAATCTGCTGGCGCGCGAGACAGTGCCACTCATTTGGGGGCGAAGGACGAGCCCGACGAACGCGCCTCGGCAAATTCGCGAGGCCAGGAGGCGTGGAAAGTGCGCGGCCCAAAGACACACACGCACAAAAAAGGCGAGTCGAATGCCAATTCGATTCGGGAAATCAATCGGAGGCCACCAATCTCCGACATTAACTAGAAGCGAGAAAAGTGCAGCGCACAGGGGACGAGATGCATTTGAAACATGGAACGATTTGTTAATTACTGTTGACGCGCTGCTGGCTTCTTCCATGAGCGTCGAAGTGCCGGGGTATGAACCCGCAGGGCACCTGTCCTGGCAGCCTAGGGGAGTCTAGTTGCACTGATGTGTCTGAGTTTCTTTAGTCTCCCTGGCTGACCTATTGGTCGCTTGGTGTCAAGTGGTTTACGAAAGGCGTTTCGTATCTGGGCCGCGTTCGAGCGAAAGAAACCTTTGACAATGAACATGTTGAAGATGCACTTTTGCACAAGCTGAGGGAAGGTCGGCAGCGAGGCACTTAATAAATGGCAAATACTGATGTACCCCTAGGAGAGGGGAAATCGTTGGGGAAGGCGGCTTGTGTAAACACTACGTTATCGGGGAGGGGAAAACACCCACTGGCTGTTATTATAACACACTATCCAAGACAGCGTCCAGTTTGATACTATGTTAACAATCAAGCCTAGGAAGGGGTTTCGTGGGTGATTGTTGGCATAGCCAGGGTAAAGTAAGCCATTTTAATGACAAGCTGTCATTTTTTTTTCAGATTCGGAAAGAGTTTGATATGACAGGGGCCTTGAGTACTTTATCTTTTAGGGTAGTAATTTAACCTTCAGCAGGGACTGAGTCTTATTATTTTTTTTATTTTGAAATATTATTTGCTATATGTTTACCATCAACACTTCTGAAATGCTGTAAAAATAAGAAAGGACATTTTGGGGGAGAGGGGTGGGGTCACTTCCAAAAGGAGAGACGTAGTCACAATTGGAGTAAAACAAACAAAGAGAAGCGTTTTTTTGTTCATCCAAAAAAATCCATCATTTGAACTGGAGACAAGTCTACATCTGATCAATCAGAACGTGTTTGATTAAAAGGGTCTCATTAACTCTGACCTGCACTAAATCTTGTTAATTGCTCCAATTATCCTTTACGGTTGCTAGGAGGAGATGGCGGTGCTTCTAACGAGGACTATTCCTCACTGCTTTCAGGATAATATAACTCCACCATTAAAAAGTGTGTAGAATGTGGGGCGGCTTTTACAATGGCTCAGGAATAATGCTAATTTGGGAAAATATTTCAGAAAATCTAATTTGCAGATTAAAAATGAAATTAATGAAGGGAATTCTGCGATTTCTAAAACTTTATGAACCGGCCTTAAAGATTCCCCTAAGGCGGAATTTCACCCCTTTGTGTTTGCTTAGGCGCCAAGTATCAACTGACCTTTAATGAGGTGGTGGCACCTCTCTAGCACGCAGGAGGAAAGCGCACGCTTAAAATGCCTCTTCGACCAATCTGCCTTGAGCAGAAGAACCCCTTCATCGTTTGGAAAGAGCCATGTTGGTCGGGAGTTGGTAGTGAAGTTACCGTAACGAGTACTTTCATAGTCTTTGTGAACCATGGAGTGAAGTGCAGTTCCCACCAAGGGAGCCTCCGCTGCTAGGAAAATTCCACCCTCTCTTGGTTTCGCTCGGGCCTAAAAGGGTAACATGACTTGCAGAAAGTTTGAGAACGCTTGCATAAGTAAACTACTACTGCGGAAATGGCGATTTTTCGGACTGATCTAAATAAAAACCCTTTCCCTTTCCAGTGTATGGGTGATTATTGGAGTGTAACCTATCAAGAGCAAAGCATTTTTATCTTTATAACACTATGCTTGTACATGAATTCACTTTTGGTGTAGAAAAGTGTAATCTGTAGCTTTGTGCTGTTACTTGCGCCAATTCCTTCATAGAATTGAAGACTGTGAGGGGGCGCTAGACCGTCTAAACCACTCACGGCCGCGTCTGAATCACTTGGCTTCGGCTTGACATAACACACAACTCTATGGAAACTGGCTGCAGCTTACTACCATGGACTCGTGCGCAAATTCAAGCCACAGCCAAGTAATTCGGACCCGGCCTATCAACGCTCGACTCGGTGAACACTCCGCTAGAGTGTGTGCTCTACAGCCGTGCAAATAGCTCATGAGTGCTGTATAAACGCTGCTGGCTGTTGTCAGGCACAGCTTTGGCTGTGACACCTGAATTCAATGAACCGGCCCAAAAAATCCATCAATTGATATCTCGGCCAGGCAAACTCATTCAACGACGAACAACATCAAGATTTACGAGAGAAATTGTTGTGATGAATTCGGTGTAGTGAGTTGAGCTATTGTGTGTCACATCGTCTTTTTATCACTGGGAATTTCCCCAGGGAGAATCATGCAAAGGTAAAAGAAGGAATACTCATTTCGGAGAGCACTATGCAGTTTAGTCTGATAGAGGGGTCTAAACAAAGACACAGCTCAGGATCTGAACAACCGTTCGCCGCCGAAAAGTCCCCCAGGAAGCAATTACTCTGTCGTCGTTCATTAAATTGTAACTCATGGGCTCCTCGTATTAAACACAGGGCAAGGACGAAAATTTCTTAGAACCACAGACATCCGCGTTGACAAAAACAAATTTCCCAACAATCGACCGATTCCAATCACGGTTGTTTACGTTTTTGTGATAAGTTTCGACAGAAATGCTGTCTTTCTTTCGTTACTTTTGAAATCTAAAGGTGCCCATCAGTAACTATTAAATAAAAATCCATCCATGCAAAACTTGTATTCATTTGAAAACATTCTTTCTCAACCACTTTGTGGGATGGTGTCATTATCTATTCTTACAAGCCACATTTCAGTGACATACTTCTAAGATCAAAAAGCACTCAACCTTGGAGAAAGCGTTAGGCAGACGATTTTTTAGTTTCATTTCTTTAAAAGTATGTTAAAAATTGACAATAGGGGGATATAAATGGTAACCCAGATAGGCGGCGTAACTAAAGGGGGATTTGGTTGAATTGTGAGGTGTTCTGCGACCGTATGATGGACGTAATGGAATGGCATGAAGAAAACGGCTTCTACCTAGCGCTCACTTGTCAGCAGGCAAAGGGACGAAATGATCGGAATCATCTAATAAAATCGGCCGTGAAATGCAAGGTCTGACTCAGCGTCACTGGAATAATGGATAAATGTGTCTACCTATTAATACAAAAACCCACGTAGAGCTCAGCGTGCGATGTTTAATTGACGAAGCCGTCCGTACATCGGTGTTCTGAGTGCATTTTTTGTCAAATGGCCCCTCGTGCGTAGTCAAGATAGTGACACAGGATTTCTGCACGGGTGCCCATCACATCTTGAGGCTGTGTTTTTAAAAAAATTGATGGCACTAAAAGCTTTGCTCCAAATCCCGTGACGTATAATTTCTCTTCATTGCACTTTCTGTGTCTTAGTTAAGGTGTCGTGTAGAACTTATGCACGACAGGAGTAAAACCACTCCAAGCGCATATGCAATATTGATGTTAATTGACCCCTCAGATCAGATTGGGCCGCTGTTCGCTTGGTAAAAAAATTGCTCAGTTAGTTCACACGGTAAAGAATTGCTCAGAGGGTATTTTTGTCTCTCTTTTTGGCTGCTAAATAAACAAATTCAAACAATTTACCGGGCCGTTAAAGCTCAAACGTCTGGCCGGGGTTGGAGGCGTAAAAAAGCCCGGGGAATCATCAATCGTCGTGGTGGGTGCAGTCTATCGAGATGACTATAAAAGAGCCAGAAAGAAAGAAAGAGAGAGAGAGAGAGAGAGCAGAAAAATACTCACCGGGAGGAATGGAAGGGTTGTGGAGGAGGAGATGTAAGGAATTCTCCGCGGTGCTGGAAGCTGGCCCCGAGTTGAGGAGTGGAGTTCCTCTTGACCGTCAGCGGTCTTCGGCAGCAGCAGCGATGCGGAAGCGGCCACACGCGGCAGGCCTACCGGGGACCGTCTGCGAAATTCATTAAACAAAACGGCAGGGAGTGGAAAGAAAACCTAAGCATGAGTTGTGTCTATTTATAAAGGTCAGACTGGTAAGGTGGCAGTGCTTAGGGCACATTTGAAACCAGTGAAGCGATCTTGAAGAGATTCTCCAGGCAAGAATGCAAGAATCGGCAAAAGGACAAAAAAAGCTTCAATGAAGGGCGATCTTAATTTATATGCAGTCGGCTTGCTGCATATCATGGCCTTTCAACTGCCCGTATGTCTGGGCACATTCGGGGCGAAGTTATCGCTGGTCGCTGGGGTTCAATTGCTCGGAAAAGCGGCTGTACGCGAATTAAAACCTCCTTACCAGTTAGGGTCTCCCGAACTAATTGGGACCGGCAGTTGAGCGGTTGTCTACCTAGCCGGGTATAGTGTTCTGATGTACAGACGTGCCAGTAAAGTCCAAAAGCTCGTTTCGGGCACTCGACTTCACCATCGATTGGGTCGCAGCCTGTGCACCACAAATTTAATGAGACAGAAGAATCAAGGAGCGGTTTAAGACGAGCGCCTCAAACAAAAGCGAAGAAACCTGTGCATTAATAAATTGTCTGACTCCTAATGTTGGCAGACCCAAGTAAAAATAAAACTTCTACACCCTTTCGTAGATGTCAAATGACATTGGGTATTCGGAGGGCGCGAACAAGACAAGTTTTGTAGCTGCATCACCGTGCACGTAGATTTCCAATGAATGAAGTCAAATCGGACGACGCGTGCGACTTCACGCGACTGCACGTGATAGATGCATCCAATAAAGACCTTTTCGAGAGCATTCGCGACTTATACAGACGAGCTTTACTTGTTGGCCTGTGGTGTAGATCGAGAGATTATCATGAAATCAGAGAAGCCTTGGATGATACTTCCGTTTGAGGTGTAGATATCCTTTCAGGCTTTTCGCATTGTGCAAATGCTGGCAATGACAGTGACGACGTAGGGTCAGAATTTGGACCCAAAAATAACAGACTCACTGCCTGCGATGCGCATGCCTCAAAATTGGAACAAAAGACTGGTGCCAATCATTCACCGGAGCTGCCGAAGGAGGTTTACACAGGGAATCTAACTGTTCTTCTACACAGAATCCTTTTGGAGACAGTGCATTCAATGGGAATAACTAAACTAAAAAAAAATTCAAATTGCTTTGGGCACAATAAGCGAGAAACAGAGTCTGGAAAAACAAATACGGAATAAATCTGGGTTGGTAACCCCACTTTTGCTTTGGTAAACTCGCCTCTCTAAAGTCGAGCAAATTTACGCCTCGGTAGCCTGATGAAATAAGGCCTGGGACTCGGCCCTCAAGGGTGTATTCTGTTTCCCGGAATCATCCTTTTTTTTTAAATTCCGTACAAAAAAGTTCATTGATCTGTTTTCGGCGCGCCGAAAGCGCTCCGGTGACCGGTGAAAAAAGCTCCCGTGTACATGAACCAGCGATGTCCAGAAAAGCCCACTGGATCAGACCTCTGAAATCCAAGCAAAACGTTTGGGAAAAAGCTAGTGGCCGCCATAGCCCCGGGGCTGGACGGGAGTGTTCACTTGCAACACTGTATCCCTGGCACGATGCCGCAAAGTGTGCAGATTGCGCGCAATGAGGACCCATACATGTATGCCAAAACGGGTATATATCTCGTGGTGTCTCCTTCAACAACGCGGTCGCCGTGAAAGGCCTGCGACGTAATTAGTTTCACAAGTGGCGTCGAACCTCAATGGGGCGGAGGTTAAACGGAAAGAGGATCTCAACTCCAGCACTGGAAAATCGTATATATAGCATCCTAGAGACACGGTACTCAATGAATTCCGCACACGACAAAGTTTATCAGTCACTATCGCTCTTATGTTGTGTAAAAATAACCGCTATGTCAAACCTGCCGCTAGTTAAGTTTCGAGGCTCGGGTGCGGTCTCTTCGTCCGAACATCGTTCACGCAAAAATCGGTGTCATACTTCAACGATCACGAGTCAAATCTGCCTTTACAATGTAAGGAAACCGAAATGTTCTGGTAGAGTACAAATAATTTTTGTGCATGGATTTCGTGCAAAATACGGGACTGATGCTCTGTAGTATGCATGCCGGAGTATCGTCATGAAACCAAGTATGCTTTCAATTTTTACTTACACCAATCATTTAATTCAGTGGATAACTATACGGATGCCTCGAGGAACCAAACTGCGGAAGGATGAAACTGTTGGATCTGCTGCTAACAGATTAGCGAGTCTAGCGATATGCTCCTAGATTACGCGTCTACGATATTCATGCATGCATATATAGCTTGTGCATTCTGGCCTGGGAAGTCGCTTCTGAAAACTGAAGTTTTTTAATTATTCGCAAAGGCAAACTCGGGTCTCATCCTACCTGCGGCAGCACCTCTCAGGGTCGGGGTGCGGCATGGTCGGTCCAACTTAATTAAAACTCGAGCGCACGGCGGGAACGTCGGCATTACTTATCGATAGTTTACGACAGCCACGAGGAACAAATTGAAAGAAATGTTTCGTTTGTGCCATAACAAAAAGAGATGCATCGTGAAACAGACTTCCCTTCCAATTCCAATTTCCTTTCAAAATACAATAAATACTGCTAATAAAGTGCTACAATCCGCGTCAAAAATGTTCCTGGTTATGCATCGAGGTATGTCGCCCTTACCTACTCATGATCGACGCCATTAACTACTGGGAACGTCAGCCAGGATATTTAGTATTATAGTTTCGAGTGGCTTGATGCATAATTCAACGGCATATCTGGCTGATTCGTCTTGGGCTGACTTGAACACTTGACCCGGCTAATGAAACTCGGATGATTGACCTTCAGCATCGTTACAAATTCGCGGCGTTATTTCACTGTCACCTTGAAGAATGTCAAGCGGTTATAGATTATAAACTTCCTGGGCATGCGTTATCCAGAACGCACAGTCTTATCTTTCTACACCCAGAATGGCATCAATTTTTAGAGTGACCAACCCCCCCTAGTTCTGTTATGTTCGACTGTTGATTCACCGTTATTGCCCTCCTGAACACATCTCCAAGCAAGCTCAAAAGGGCTTACTCTTAAAATTAATCTTATTCAAACTAATTCTGCACTATTAATTCCCATATCTAATATGAACGTGTGATTCAAAACATTTTTTCACAATACGTGCTGTGATTGAAGACGGCTGTAACCCTGCAGCAATATCGACCCCTGGAGGGCGCTACATATGGGTATCTGTTCTACTACTATAATGTCATCTGGTATACACAGTGCAGTATAGGTCTGTGTGAACTTCAGGGTTTATAGGGCTAAAGAACCATTTTTACGCGCGAACGTTTCTGCTTGACGAGTGGATGTGTGACGTGACAGTTCCAATATTCAGTCTCCTCGAACTGGACTAAACCAACGATTTCGATACTCAACAGATGGACAACGCTGTGGCAAAACGTGAACGGCCACGCAATGACAACGACACCAGTTTGATGTTCCCCGTCGATGAGATTGTACGCATGGCGTTCACTGCCCAGCACGGACTTTCCTTGACATCGGAACCCAAACGCGCATGCACACCGCAAGATAAAACTACATCTTGCACTCGTTCATTAATTTGACACTGACGAGCCAAAATAGTGGGTAGAATTCAGAATACGGGGCTATTAGTTTCCCGGTATAAATATCGCGGCTTGGATCATTTTACACCCGTTTACCTCTTCGTATGCCTGTCTAGTCTAACCGCTATTGACAGGACGCCAAAAATGCCATCTTGCCTAAGAGCCTGTGTACACAGAACTTGAATCTCGATCGGCAATCGGGTGCGTTGAGATCCACCTGCTTGTTGAAACCCCCACGACCACGTTTTCGCTTTCCTCCTTTCCTTACAAAGCAGCGTTAGCATGCAGATGGTGGCAACCTCCTTCCCCCTGAATTGGGCTCAGCGGAATCCGGTTTCATCGCAGAGGAAATTGTGGGAGTGTGACACGCGACCCTCGACGGGGGGGGGGGGAGGAGCAAGCAGAGGACGGGGTGGAAGAAAGGAACGGGGCGATGATAGGAAATTTCCCCTTTCCATTCACCGCCAGCTGGACGGATGTGCTACCAACGTGATTATTAAACACTCCAGAATTCCGTGATTGGGAAACGGGGGAAGGAAGGAAATTGGACGGGTACGCGTGCCAGTCTGAGTCCCTCTCTCGTCCCAGGAACGGGCTTGGTGCGGTCGGCTGACAAGCTACCGGTCCGTTGAGAGACTGCATTAAAGCCCCTCACAGCTAGCTCCGATTATTTCGCCCGACGGCGCTCAATTTGTCACTGTTGGGGAAATTCTTGTGGGAACGAACTCCTACACCTGTGTGAGATCCATCACATGCAGTGCTTCATCGCCACGGGAAATGATGGTGGAAGCCATCTAGGGATTCGAGAAGCTTTTGACTGCTGCAGTTGCTAAAAGAAATCCTGGTCATAAATAAAGGCTATAAGTGCCATCAAGTCCACGTCAAATACACCACCACCAACAGTTACGCTCTAAACAGAACTGAAATCCAAGAAAAAAGCCTTTGACAGATAGTGTCAGATATCTGACGATTATAACCTCTAAACATCTACAAATGACACTGAGATTCATCTAGCACTTATGCGCGCTCAAATTTAGCAAATTGCCAACAACAGTCGCACGGCGGATATATCAAGATTTGCACTTGCCGCGTCTCTGCCCTGGCTGCGTTGTATTGCATGCAGTAATTCGTGAAACAGGGAATAACTCCTGGTAATGTGATGGCGAAAAATCGATTCATATAAAAGCTGTTGTTCAAAGTAATGGGAAAAGATCGTGGTGTTTTACAGGCCTTGGTCCACATCACTGGCACTTGTCTAGCGCTGCGATTAAGGCCCACTATGGGAAACAATTTACGACATGACTGGCTGTTTCCAGACAGTCTTACTTACTAATCCACGAGTTTTTATGGCTAGTTCTAGTATCCTCTTTTAAGGCCTCCTTTCTCTGCTGGACAGCAATGCCTATTCTCTCTGTACAAACTTCGCCGTTGCCGTGCAGTGGGATTTGTTTGCTTGCGTGGGGTGGTATAGGCGTTGCCGGCAAGGTGCGTTCTGCCAGGACTCGACACCCGAGGTATGTAAGACCCTAGACTTGAAAGCAAAACTACTCTTCACTGATTCCGATCTCCAAACAAACTTGTCTGCGCGATCAGCAGACCGAATTTATTGAAGGGGTGCATCTTGCGGGATGCTCGTCCGCAATATTGTTCTAACACGAACCCCTCAGACACACGCACAGGCTGCATTGAGAGTGTCGATTTCAGTAAGTCAGTAAAGAAGGGCATATGACAGTACATGTATATGGTTCATTTTTATAAATGACCTAGGGGACGCCACGTTCGTGCTAGTAACGAATATGCTCGGATATAAAACCTCATGGATGTGTTAGACTGACTGACAACGGAGATCGGCATACAACGTCCGTCCAAAAAGGCGAAAGCTTGGCCGAGTTTGCAGACAAAGCGAGCGGTGGGTCTGTCCCCGTTTTGAACACCAGGTGCGTGCGGCCGGACAAAAGGGAAAATTGACAGAGAGGGGGGGGGGAGTTAGTAGCGATGGGTGCGTGTGCCGAGCGATATGACACTCGGATATGATCGGAGGGTAGACAGTGAAGACAGGTCTAGATGCAATGAAGCGGTCACCTTCTAGTGCACCTGAGAAAAGAGGGGCAAGGAAGACCTGGCTCTGAGTCACGATTCTACTATCTTTCATTACCTAATCCTAAAATCGTGTCTGACATGAACACTACCAACCAAATGGCTCTTTTCAACCGATGAGGGGGTGCTTCTGCTCGGGGTGTATAGACAAAAATGTATAACAAGTTAAAAATGGTTCCTTCCGAACCCGACTCTTTGTAGGAACCTGTGATTAATCGCTAGGTTCGGAACAGACAGGCCAGAAATGTCATTTGCAGAAATTTTGTTCACGGCTGAATTGCCTTCGGCTGACAAAAATGCGAAAAAATTCAAGGTTAGGAGCTCGTAGACGCCTGAGATGGTATACATACAGGTACCACAGGATATTATTATCGACCACCGCTGTAGCTACACGCCGTGTCAGAGGTGTGTCGCCTTCGCTTAAAGATGCTGCGGTTTTGTGCCTATTCAACTGAAAATAAAGCCGTGCGCGCCCCACATTACTGACCTGCGCAGCATGCTCTTCCCAGCTCTTGCTCACAGTTATTTCACAAAGTCCCCAAAGACTTTAACACTCGTCAGAAAATGCATCATCTTTGTAGGATAAAACCCGTTTTTATGGATGCTTTTGATAGTTCACTTTAATTCGGAGAGGAATAATTTACGCCGGCGTTATAAACTTGTGGTTAATGCGTCGAGGAAATTACAAAGCCTTCTGTCAATATGCCTTTTCAGGCGTCATCGTCTACTTCGCACCGAGCAGGATTGTGGAGTAAATACAGTGTCGAATGCTACTCACATAATACCAAGCGCAGAATATTGGACGGGCTTTCGACAGCGCATAATTACCACTGTGTGTACCATGACTTTCAGCCATGAACAGGAAATGCGGGCCCCACGCCGTCGTCATGGCGACTGACTTTTGGCGGGAACGCTGACAAAAGGAAAAGCCCGTGTGTGCTGCGCGCGTACACACAGCAGCAACCGCCGTTTCACGCTTAACCTAACCACTTAATTACGCCCTTTTACGATCGGGCAATCGTCGACGGCGTAGCAACTGCATCCTCTCCCGCTTCGGTTGACTTGTTTTCTCTTTCATGGCTAACTGCCTGAAATTGCATAGCCGGTAGATTTTGTGCCGGACACAGGGAAGGTCATTTATAATCGCTATTATCTTCCAGAGCTGAGCTAGCGGCTCAATCACTACAGACAGTGATCATTTTTTTAATCTTCTATTGATTTCAGACTGATTTGGGTAGAGACCAACGAATACCATAACACCATGCAGCTACAGGAGGATTGAGTTCGAAATCAAAATTGATTTTTTTCTATTTACAAGTTAAATTGGCCGCAAAATAGGGGACGAGTTCGTTTGCTAATAAAAACTTTCCAATTGAAATAATTTGCACGCACGATCGACTTGTCCTTTTCTTTCAATACGGGCGTTTCACAATAGTGCTCCTCCAAGAGTTTACAACGCGTTGACCAATCAAAGTGCGCGATATCTGTCGACCCAATGCGCGTTTGGAAAGGGTCAACAGATCTCGCGCGTGCTGATTGGCCGAAGCGTTGCAAACTCTTGGAGGCACAATGTTGTGAATCGCCCGTATTTTAATAATACTGATAAATGAACATTTGCATCGCGCGGTCTTCATGACAATGATCATACGCGCATAATCATACATATATACATAAATACTATTAAAATTACTTTCAAAAAAGTCGACTAAGACCACTTGCAAAAAAGCCTACTTTACAAATATGTCAGAAAGACTTAACCAAACATCAATACATGGGAATATTTTAGGTAACCTCCCCCCCAACAAAGGCACCAAGTTCAGACTTGAAAGAAAGAAAAAGAGAACGTCAAATAATAACTGTGGGGGCGATTTAAATTTGCAATTTGAACACTCGAAAATTAACAGTAAACAGTAAAATTATACATACAGACTATACGTGGAACTAACAAAAGAATGTTATTCTATTTCTCTGTCGATGAACTAGAAACAACTTTTGACCCCGTTGCATCGTAAATAGCGTTTCATCAAAGCGTAAAGTACGTCTGACGAACAGGGTCACATTGGAACATAATGGCGTGATTGCCTTTGATGTGTGACACGACTTTTTTTAAGCAATCATGGGGGACAAATCAGTCGAAACAACACTGGGTGCTATTCCTCCCAGAGGGTGCAAAACGACGGGCCAACAATGTCGGTAGTCAGAAAGACAAAAGTTTGGGCCTCCTCTTGCATGACATATATATATATAAAACTCATTCCATCACAAACTTTCGATTGCTATGACAGCTATTTCGGACGCGAGATGTTGCAACGCTCTAGGATTCGTTGTGGCTCGCGCGCCATAAACATGCAGTCATGAAGTACGCACGAGGGGAAGTCTACGACGTATTTCAAATGCAACGAAGATTGTATAAAGTGAACACTCGACCTTTCTGGTCCAATGAAATGTCACTGACCAAGCCACAACATCAATCTCCCTTCGAAACGCCAAGCTGATTGGCGCAATCAACGTTCATCTCTTCAGACGTTCTTTGCTGCGTTTGCCTCCGGTAAGCGAGCCACATTAATTCGCCGTGATCCCGCCGAATGAAAAGTTACACCATTAAAGGCACGGCCAGGGAGATTCGATACCCCAAGCCACGAAGGCAACATCGAATTTTCTGGAGATTCCACCTTTGAAAATTAAAGATTCTTGGTGTTTTTCTCCTCTTATACCTTTGGGGCAAATGGTGATCGCGTAATCACATCTTCTCCTTTAATGTTGGGGCGCACTGCGAGAGTTCATCAAGCGAGAGAGCGCGTAATGGCTGAATTGTCACTTGCTGGTCCTTACCACTCATCGCGCTCAAAACGAGAGCCAGACAACAAGAAGACTAGCAGCATGACTGATTTGTCTCAAATATATCACCCTATATTTGTCCTAATTCATATAAAAGGGGGAAAAAGGAAATAAATAGTCAACCCCTTTCCAATTTAATCTCTGTCGAAGCACCGGTAAATATGAAAGATCGATCAACATGACAAAAATCCATTTTCTTCAGCTCAAACATCTGGGTTAATTAAAACACTCTACGTAATTGACGAGCATTCCCTTTCTCCTTTACAAAAAATGGGCAAGCGCACGTTTGAAGATAACGCTGCAAGTAAGTAGAGTATTGTTGTATGCATAGAACTGGTCATATAAAAGCCTCCTTCAATGAGAAGGATGGGTGTTTTATGCCCCAGAAGCTCTCTGAGGATAGGATAAGATGGTTGAGGCAAATCGAAGGGACTGTGCATCTTCAAGAGCACTTTGGCTCTTCGTGCGCTGGTCACTGTCCACGGAGTCAAACTGCTCGGAGAAACCCCCTCCTTCATGTTTCGAATGTATGGTGTCGGGTTGCAATCCGAACAGACGAACCAACAGAGTCCTGGGACGTCTCCCCGAACTTTGACAATTTTTGGGGGGCAAGCTTGCGTCTCGAGTGCGGAATCGGAATGGGTGTGTGTCGGACGCGCGGAGCCCGACCAACCGCCTGCCTAGTGACATCATGAACACCCTCCCAAGCATGCGCAGGACCACCTCAACGCTGCAGGTGTAAATGCAAAGAGGGCGCGTTGTATTTACTCGACCAAAATTATCCAACCAGTAATGGCTTCCATGGCAAACGATCAACTGCAAACCTTAGACTTTTTATTTGGATAAGATAATATTGCATCGAAATCGAGAAAGAACATTATTTTTCTTTGTAATTGAGTCACAAAATGGCCCGAGGTAGCGAAATGTTCCTACCTATACATTACTTCATCATTCGCTGAAGACGTAGTTATTTTGTACCTCGGGGACAACTAGAGTGCGTTGATTGATTTTTGGTTTGCTGTGGCAAACTCGTCAAAAACACTTTGCCCTCCCCGAAGACTCTTTATAGATAACCGCGTATGGGGAGGTGATGTCAGGAACATATCGGGTTAATAGGGGCACGGGGGCAGGAGGCTCCCCGTTCACTGTGCTTACTTGTCTCAGTTCAGACGACCCCATCGACCAGTCATGACCCAGGGGCAATCAACATGTATATTTTGCTCAGAGGAGTACCGAATGTTCCCATCTCCTAAAAGTGGCATAATTGCTGCCCCAGGCCTCGGATGCTTTTATTCTGTCACGGATGGCTCCTTAGAAGAATGCTGTTCTCATTACAAAATAGGCTCTCGATCGATTTCTCATATGTCGAACGTTATGTAAATAATGCCGCGTACTACTGAGGTGCATGGGATACCAAGACAGCTTTTAAGCTAGGTGGTACCTAATCTTTAATATAAGTTCGAAACATCTTTATCATTTAAGCTCTTATAAACACCCGGAGGGATTATAAATGGGACCAAACACGAGCAGGAGACACCATTTCCAGACAACAAACATCAACAAACACGATTTGTGAGTGTAGGTTTTCGTTGGGAAGGTGAGCCCAGGCGATTAAGTTTTTCTCATATCAAAGGGCTCGATACAAGGATATTAACGAAACACTCATTTTTGTTGACAAAGAGGAAAGCGGTATTCGAGAAACAGAATTACTAATGGGTTTTGTGCTTGGGGGGGCTGGGGGAAGGGGTGTCGTCAACCAAAACAGGAAATATGCCGTCGGATGCCGTTGCACTGTTTTATTCAGGCCTACACCCAACTACTTTCAGAGGACGAAAGTCGCACCTCGACCTCTGAAGAGCGTGAAGGGTCTCTTTCCATCGTGGCCCGCTATAAGCCTCTTACCAATGCCATTACCGCGAGTCTTATACCAATACGCAAAAACGGCTTTTTTTCAATTATTTGGAAAGCGAAATGTGCCCTAAGTCTTGATAAGGAAGAACTGGTCATCGTGGGATAAGTTTTCATATTCAATTCAAGCAGGGCAAGCAGATTCAGTTCACATCAGGACTGGAGGTATGTACGCATGTCGTATAAATCAATCTCAAGCGTCTTAGCTCAGAAATATGCTTTAACAAAGATGTTTCGAGTACCAAGTTTTCTGTCAAATATTGCCCATGTCTTTCAGCTTTGTTTCCTCCTAACCAGCTCGATGTTTGAGTGAGAACTTGGTACTCAAAAAGTACTCGACTACAGCAATGATTACCCATACCTCGAGTTGTTGTGCAACCGCCACGAGAGTGCAGCACCGCTTGGACTCGCCCAATTTAACACGAATGCTTGGTTCACTAATACTCCAGCAAATTTATATGCATTACTACAGAGTTAAAGGATACCGAGGTACTGGATACATCGCGCTCGTGTCTCTCGCATGCCGTACATATAAACAAGTCTGTTGTTACAGGACAGAAAAACAGTGCTCAGCGGTGACGTTGTTAAGCGTACATAAAGACGCTTAACGAAACTGGCCTCCATAGAACCACGGACCCTCCACTAATAAACCACTGCAGTCAATCACCCCGACCGTCAAATTGCACCCGGTGACAGGCGATTACATGCATGACAAGAGATGGATTGATGTTGGTTAGACACGATTTAAGGAGAGAGGTACTATAGGCAAGGCCGTCGAAAGTGAGTGGTAGTTTAGTAACACAAATCCAGTGGCACGGGAAACATAGGGGTTGTCTATTTACCCATCTGTGCCCTTTTTCTATGATTTACCGAAGAGCCGGGGCCACGCGCTGACTTTTCCCAATGGAACCGAGCACAAACAAATTAATCTTAGTTTATCTTACCTCAGGTCTGTGAAGGGTGTGGTCATGTAGAGGGTGTGGCCGTGTAGGAAGTGGGGGCACACCGACAGTGCTCCCCTTTCATAACGCAACTGAAGCCTCGGGGCTGGACACCAAATGGCTCCTAACCTAATATATGTATTGTTGCCTAAAGTAACATGAAAACATTCAACGACTGATTGCTCAGTGGAGCCATTTTGAATCCAATTCCGAGATGCCTCGTTAATATCGTAGCGTTATCTGTGGCCTAGGGGTGCACCCTCGTATTTAGGCCAGAAATATGTCCGCCGAGCTCATTAATAAAAGTTATACACTCAAAATATTCTATATTAGAGGGTCCTGAGAGCCATGGAACTGAGGAATGGAAGAAATATGAGACTGGACCTCTGGGCCGGACTCAAGGCTTCCAATTCTGAGCACTTTGAATGCAATCGGGTTTGAAAGTGGCACTATTTGAGCCATTTTGCCGAGGGATGGTTTTTCGAAATGGCTACTTTTCTGGACAGGGATACTTTCTGCATTTTAAGGGTGGTCTGCTTCTGATGAAAATTTCTCAAAAATTCATTGGTCAACCCCCCCCCCCGAAAATTGAAAGGAAAATGAAAGAGGACACCTGGAACATCATTTTTCGGTGCAGCCTGAACACCTGTGAGAGTTGTGAGTATTTTTAAAATATTTGTGAAGTATGGGGATTTATCACTGCTGTCAATGGGAATTTATTTGTAGTGGTGCACCCCTAGGGGTAAAAATTACTCGTTATGGCTTCCATAATTTTGGGTTATCTCCTTGACCCTTTGCCACGCGGAAGATCACAGGTTGCAATACGATATCGAGCTGAATTTTAAGCGGGGTAAATACTCGATACAAAAATAACACTTTATAGGAATTATTGTAGTTGTTCAGCTAGGCCAAGGAGCTCAACGCTCCCCAAACTAGCTAAAACCCACCCCATTATCTCTTCGGCAAATATGAATAAATCCAATTTGTCAATATCAATACTAATGCATTTAGGTCCTTCCAAGCTAGATCTAATTGATAACCCAAATATGCAAGGTGTATTTACATTAAGACAAAGCAAAGCATGGCAAAAGTAATGGATGACGCGGCGTGATAACGAAAGAATTAATTCGACAAATATGCTTCCTCCCTCCCTATAAGTCACTCGGAGTCCCCCTTCCCTCTCGGTGCCTCTTCCCGTAGAGGCAATTAAAATGGAAATTTCAATATTGGCGGGGTTGGCCTGGCAACGGCCTCTTTTGAATCCAAAGAGGCGCTATTATAGCCGACTCGGGAGTGAGTCGTGGGGAATATACAATGACGTGATTGATGACAGCATTAAGCTAAGCTGAAGGGAACTTCCGCCAGGAGGAAGACGGACCAATTTCTGGAGTGAAACGTAATGTTTTGGAGATTTTACCCCGTCGTATGTCTTTTATTTATGAGTTAATATATATATATATATACAGAATCAGAGGATCAGCCTGGGAAGAGGAGGGTGGAATATCAAAATTAATCTTTGATCGATATTTGCGCGGGAGGCAGCGTGCTCCTGTAAATCACAGTGTGGTTGCCAGTCTATACGGCCAGGTAAGCGTGTTTATGGTGCCTTGTGGGGTATCAGAAAAATGGGAAGAGCCCCACGAGGAACATTCATTGCACTTGTGGGGTACTAAACTGGTACCACACAAGATTTTCACGAGACTGATATTTTGAATTTACTCAAAAATATCGAATTTTCAAAGTGTACTTATGAAAGGTTTTTATGTAAGGGACATTCGGTCGAAATTTCTGTCAAGGAAAATTATTTGGGAAAACAGTGGAAGCAATTATAAAATTTTGCTTCACACACGAATTTTTACTACACGAAAACAAAGGAAATTCCTGAAAAGGATCTAAGGGTTGATGGAAAAAAAAAATAAAAAAAAAATCAAGAAGAGTAAAACCAACCAACGCCAAACGAGCGCACGCTTATGAAAAGCTAGACCGAAAGGTGAGTTGGCTGACATCACGTTCCTTTGAGTTGAGGCCCAGCCCGCCGAGGGCGCTTGTCTTGCTGATGCTCTTATGGGCGCGGAGGAGACCGAATCTCACAAGACGGGCCATGACGCCATTTTCCCACATTAAACTATTTCTGTCCTGTCACTCCTTTGTTCAAGTTCAGATTATTTTTACGAATCTGCAGCAAACCGTAGATTCGTTACGAATCTGCAGTTATTGCAGATTTGTTACGACGAGGAAATTACCCTCGTGTCCCCCCCGTCGTTTTGGTCAAAGTAGTTGTGACTGGATGGATGGGGAAGGTCTGCAAGACTTCCTAAGATCTTAGCGCCGTGACATTGATTCTACTGAGCCTCTTAACAGGCACAGCGAGCAACTTGAAGGGATCCCAGGGACACCCACACTCCGGCCTTATAGACCCTTTTTTCCAGTGACGTCACGATTGTAACGGACCTATGATGTGTTGTGATGGTAATGAGTGCATAGTTTAATTACGGCAGCCTACCAACTAAAGATTAAACAGTCAAGCATGCAGCTGTCGCACGTGCGTTTGCACGTGGTTGAAGCGGCCCTAGGAATATATGCGATCACCGTCACGGTGGCCAAGGCGGTCTACACGTCGTGGTGGTATTGTTTACATTTAGTCACGTGGGTGAAAAAGGTCTATTGCGTATGTCGATGTTTCGCGGAGCCAAAACCCATGCACGGGTGAATGGAACAAAGGTGTGCACTCTGGCAAAGGGTCAAGTTAACAGCGAGGGCGTCATAGACTCCGGACTCCATGTTCGTGTAACAATGGCAAATAGTTTAACTCTGAGAATTCGCCTCGCCCATTCTGGCGCGAATCTACAGTTGTCCATTCTCCTGGACAGAATTTTGTTTCAGCTTGCATTAAGAGAGCAAGGCGGGCTCTTCGTTTGCGTGTATCACTCAGTACAGCATCACAATGCAAATGATACCTTATCGTGTTTGGTATTAAAAATGTTGAAAGGTTCCTCTTATGCCCATCTGGCCAGATTCTTTGAAAGAGCTTCCACTCCGAGTGGCTTCGGCAACTTGCGACGCAGCTTGGGCTCAGACATCCGAATATTCAAATCTCGTGCTCTCTGCACCACCACTATCGGCCTTTAGTGTCGGCCCACGTTGTCCCTACTTCGACCCTAGAGGGGTGCTTCTGCACGGACCTTGAACGAAAAGAAAAGCCATGCACATTCTAGAAAACACTGCACTGCCGTGGACTGCCGGGTGATATTTAGCTTTCAATGCAAGCACGACAGCGTTGCAGGGATCCACTGACCACGTACACGTGCCCTTCCTGTCTTCAACACCAAATAAGATTAATTTCCGAAAAAAAATGCTTTAATTAAAAGTCTCAAATTTGGGGCGAGATTTCCGTAATTAATGGTGCGTGCGTGGTCCGATCCGTGCCAGGCTTGCTCAAGTTCAGTGTCAATATTAGCTCTTGAGGCACTGGATTTTTAACCACGAACGATCTTTCGTTGTTGGAGTTTATTCAACTTTAAGACAGGCTCGGATGATGGAAATGCCTCACCTTTGGGCAGCAGCGTGATCGATTTGTCGCCGTGAGCGATGCGCGTGTGTTCACCCGTGTGTAGAACTACTTCAAACCAACGAATGTCAACTTACAAACCGCTCGAGTAATTAATTAGCACTTGCAATGGATGACATAGGACAATCGTGGTTGGGTACACGAAGAGTTTGCGCCTGCACAATAAACCAAGCATTTCAGTAGTTCTCGAGAAAGCATCTCTCAAGAACGTGTGTGCGAAAGTACGCAAGCCACCTCAATAGGAAACTGCTCATGAAATATTATCGTAGACCTCAGTGATCAAACTTGACTGTTAAAATGTTTCTGCAGGTGCCGTTTCTAATGGACACATATTATGAAACAAATCTGACAAATTACTCCAATCGAATGTAATCTCCAAGAAGTGCAGTTGTTCACAGTGACAATGCAAAGAGGGCAGGGACCTACCGCGGAGGCGTCTCCGACGAGGCAAGCTCAGGCTCTCGCTGCCCATTGGCACACCCCGACCAGACTAATTCAATCCAGAAGCAGGCGAACCATCGCGGCCAGGAAAAGCATACCGTCGCACCGACACAGTTTGTCATGATCGTGGGAACTTTAATGGTTGCCAAGGAGTTCCCGATGACGCAACTGCAAATCAAATTCTTGGAAAGGACACAGCTCACTTCACAATGTCTCTCCCTTTATCAAATTGCAAGCCTGCAATTTCGGTATTTCAGCTCAGCAAAGGACGCCTTTGTATGTGTCTTTTGAAACATAATGGAATCTATGCAGAATGGTGCCTTAAAAAAGAGAGGCAGAGAGAGAGAAAAATGACGACTCAACCGCAGCAGTAAGTGAGCCTGCCATGAACAGAAAAAAATCACTGTGTTTCAGTAAGCTCCACTGGAAACCGTCGATTGTGAATGATCTTTTGAAAAAGGGAACGTCCCGTGCATGCATCAAGAAAAAAATCAGTGGCATGCGGAGAGAATTCTTGAAACTTTTAGACCTTGTAGAAATAAGAAAAATGGGAAAGGGGACCAGAAGTCCCTACCCCGAAAAGAATCTTCAGCGAAGTCCCGAGCCACTGTGGGTCTTCAGGCATGTGAGTGTTTATTTGTATTAAAAGAAATGCACGTGTATCCAATTAAGAGCATGAAACGGCTGTACAAATCACTGTGAGAGGATGGGAGGTGAGTTCATCAAATGTTGCTCCCCAGCTAAAAGCTGGTACCCGTGTATAATTCTGTACGAAGAGAGGCGAGCAGGGGGTGAAGTGGCTTGGCCGCAAACAACCCCCAGCATCCCAACGGTAACAGTGGCGCACCTGTAGTTCCTAGTTGGGCATCTTTGTCGGGTGCCTAACTTCGAACTCACGGGCAAGTGTCTACAGTTACGTGCACTAGTTACATGCTGTTGAGTTAACACAACATCTGTGACCTGCTCTGTGACATGAAGTCATAAGTTGCCAGATGGACTTTCAAGTTCACAGGCTTTTATGAGAATCTTGGGCTTTGGAAATCACAAGGTACCGCCAATATTTGTCATCCACATTGGTGTCCATTATTCATCAGGATGTTGAAGTGAATATGAGACGTTCAAACAAAAAACTCGGCTTGCTCTTTTCGAAGCAAACTGAAACGATATTACTGGAAAAAAAGACCTCGTTATTGATACTAGAGCTGGCAACAGCTGGCACATTTCTGAAGCAACACCACCCATCAATTCGAGACACCTTCAACAAAAGAAATGAAACCAAGACAAGTTTTTCAACGAACCACTAGGTCAAAAATGCCGTGAGATATGCCCAGGAGTGTACACTTCTGTGAATTAAGCTTTTGCGAGAAAAGTTTAATTTGAATAAAATCTCGTATACTGAGTCGTTTAAATTGACGTGGACATTAGAAATTGAGTTCTCCATACTAAAGACACTGTTTGTATACCTCATGATTCAGGGCAAGCCTTTGCTTCGTTACATATGAGACACCTTGCATCAATACATTGTTCTCAATGGAAAAGAAAGGCAGGTAGGAACCTGTCCATTCTGGAGATTATGGTTGCTATGCAAAACCCCGAATCAGGAGGTATAGCAACAGTGTCTTTAGTCTGAGGAATTCAAATTGTTGTTTATGCGCAATAAGATAACGCAGTGTACCAGATTCTATTCAAATATGACACGCAAAAGGCTAATTATTGGTTCCAAAGGTCCGAACAAGCACCTGCGGGACACTTTTTAATATTTTAACATTATCACTGCGACACCAATTCTAGAATTTGGGAACCCATTCAAATTAGCCGAGATTTCAAAAGCAGGGTAAGCGTAAAAGGCTAACTCTTTAACGACAATGCGTGAGCAAAGGTGTTCATTTTAAGATCGCAGTGCCGATAGAGGTTGTGCACGGCAGCCATCTTTAAGGTGCGTGCTTCTGTTCCACAGGGATACATATGAGCATTCTCGATTGAAATGAACGTTGCTTATTACACTTCCAAATCGAAAGATGGGACTGTAACCCCCGGCTTTAAGAGGGTCCCTAAATCGCGGCCTTTTGTGTACCGAAAACAAGTTCCGGTGTACATGGGGCTATTAAACTGATAAAAATGGTGGGCTTCGTAAACTCATGCACATGGCACAAGATTTGTAAGAACGCAGATAAAGCAGACTGCTGTTACCAGGCTCACTGTGTAACGCACACCGGATTGGCGTTCCCCATACAAGCCTGTCACCTGGTATACCACATCAAGTCGTATAAACAAACATGCACTTCAAAATCCGATTTTCAGAATGCAAGCAAATATTGCAGTAAACTCTGAGATAAAAAGCGACACTCGAACTTGGACGACCACAGGGGTTGAATAGCGGACTTTGTTCGACGAATTACTCGTACATGCATGCTACATGCACTGAGTTATATGTACACAACTTGACTTTTCTTTTTAGGTTGTATTAAATTATCTGGTTTACATGCTGCATGTTATGGAAGGTTAAGATTAATGGCAGGCTTGTCTTTTTATCGCCGATTTCTTGTCCGACCTTTGAAATCTGGCGACATTTTTCCTGCGTGAGTATTGCTTTACAAGTGGCCAACATTGTTAGTTTAACAGCCCTGCACGTTTTAAACTAAAAGCATTGGAACAATACGACGTTGGCACTGCCAGACAATCCTGGACACCATGTTGCTCCTAAACCATGTCGTGTACATATTTTCTGTCTGATCTTTGTTGTCAACAAGAAAAGATTTTCCCTGTTGCAACAAGAGAATTTTCGAAGCAATTAAAATACAAAGGTCTTGATGCTTTCCGATGATGTCAAGAGGAGAAAACCCGGGAAACGTTACCCCAGTTTTGCCGCGATCGCCTTAACCGAAAAAAAATCCCTAAAGCCCTCCGATCGGAAAACTGAAATGACACACAAGTTCTGTCGCTGCCGAGCAAGTTTAAATTAAGTTGTCGCCCGAAGGTCTGGGTATCAAAAGATATATCATTTGATCCAAACGGCAAAGATACGGGCGGAGTGCAAAAAGCTTGGACCATTTTGGCTGACGCATGCTTCGAGAAAGAAAGTCACTTTGGACACGCAAACTAAACCTTGTGTTTCGTGGGCGCTGGCAGTTGCATTCCTGTCCTTTGCGAACTGACAACTTTCCGAAAACTCTTCTGGAGTATCTGCATTCTACATCGTTGCATCGTTGCTAATCGTTGCTCTACACTGACTTCAGTTTTTATCAACAACACCCATTAGTGTTTTCTACCATCAAAAACAACAGTTCCTACCCCCATAACATGTGAATAATTGTGAAGTTGCTACTCGGAATCTCCAGTTTTGAAAGGATGTAGTAAATATCTACCGTGTTAATGTATGTACATCTTCCAGCAAAGTACCATCCAAAAGAGGAAAACTGGCTTCTTGCAACTGTAATTTTGACATGATTAGCCAGAGAAAGGTGACCACCACCCATACCAACCTGGGGTATTGGTTTAACCACAACCGCAACCTCTTGTTCGCTGTCTAACGAGGATGGCTTCACTGCCCAAGTTCTCTGTCTTCCAACTCGAACGAGAGTATCTGACGATAATAATCTTGAATGCACATGTAATCTGCCTCTGAAGCGATTCACGGTTGATAGTCGCCGACCAGAAACAAAGAGAAGAAAATTCCTGACATTTTCTGTTTATTTGTCAAGCAATTATACTCTGATTGAACTCTGCAAAATTTATTTCAAGAATATAACCCCGATTCACAGAGGCTACTTTGGTTATTTGGACCGCCTAATGAGCTACAGATTGGGCAAATATTGCCCCCGTCAAAACATCCAAGACCATGGACGCCAGGATGGCATCAGAAAGGTATCTTAGGAAATCCAGCTTGTTTGGATGCGACTACATAATCCGTTAATCTCGCGACGTGTGTATTCCCGTACTCACATTCTCTCCCCCAAAGCGACTTGCAAACTTCAAAATGCATGGACGAACATGAAACAAAAACACGCACCAGACGTTCCTGGGCTATCATTTCCGGCCTCACCCATATTTCATCGCTACTTAAAAAGCATCATATTCGGGCCGTCTGAAACTAAAGCCTTGTTAACAATCATTAGTGTGCGCGTGCACGCGACGATAGCCTACTTGAGGTCTAATTTCTGATATTTTTTCCAGCGGTGGAATATTTATCTTGTAATCTAATTGGCGATATTTAATGGATGCGTAACGATGGTTATTTCGGCCTCCTTAAAATAAGCAGTCGCGTCCTCATTAAAATGACAGAGTGAAGGTTGACAAAATGACATGTTGACATTTTAAGGAAAAGCTTAGCACTTGTTGTGCCAGGTATGTCTGAGCGATTTGATACGGGTGAAAAAACTGATATCACCCGGATAAAAACCGATTAGGGGAGAGCGCAGTTTTTTATGTACTTGTTGCGCTTCGCACGGTCTCGTCCCATAACATGTCCCACCATTCAACAGAATTATTTCATTGCTGGACTCCGATACCAAAACGTATGCTGGCGGCACTCAAATTGAACGTAGCTACCCATCATTAAAGAGCGGAGCATACTCCACAGCTGCACGATCTATTCAAAGGCACACTTTCACCCTATTTTCTGCACATTAGAAAGCACGTGCTGCGCAGGTATTAACGGCCTCCTTTCTCACCGAGCATCGAGCCATTAATAGTGTGGATGCGTGCCCTGGCGTGCTGATTTACGATTTCAAATTCGCGTAGACAGGACATTTGTATCGACCAGAATGGTGAATGGAGGGAAGCCATACACACCACAAGTGACATCTTATGAAAAAAATCAGGTGAGTCAAACGCTGCACCTGGTATTCCAGGGGTTTTGTCTGGGGTATGTAGGATGAGCTAGGCATAGATTCTTCAAAGAAACTACACTAAAATGCCACTGCTCTCGAGTCGAGGGAGAGCGTGGTAAAATACGCGCAGCGGTAGAATTCTACTCACCGAAAGGGCGCCAAAACCTCCGGGCAATCTCGGGCTTGGGGCCTTTCACGGTAGTACCGGAGAGAAACTACTTCCGGTGTTAACTCACACAGCTGAGCAATCTCGGTGAAAAAACATCTATCCTACCAGCGGGCCGGCTCCTTTTCTCGTCTTTTTCCCCCTCTGGTAGCTGTCACGGTAAAAAGAATTTCAGCAAGAACGAAATCCTATACTGGCATCCGTCCTGGGCACCCTGTGATACCAGAGAAGGCGTCTTCGGTTGCGTGCCACGGAACCGATAGTCTACGGGTATAGTAGTAGATCGTCGTAGGGGCAGGCGCCCTGCACGTCATCCGACTTCACCGACGTCTGCCCGAACACTGCCGCCTTGACGCGAGCGAGAGAGGAAGACGCTGGAGGCTGCGTGAGCGTCTCTCGCTTTCACACGAGCCGTCCACTGCTAGGTGGACTCGTCCATTGGCGTGTGGGGCGCGAACAGAAGCCGGGCTGCAAATCGCCGGCATGGCAGATGACAGCGAATTGCGGAAGCCATGAGTACAAGACGAAACCCAACGGCCGACTAACACCATAATCTCAATTTAAGGGAGCTGTAATCGGATAAAAGCATACTATCGGGCGCTACCCGCGTTGGGAATCGACTCAACAAACAAGCAGATCGACCTTTGATCCCACTAAACAGTCTTTTTTCGGAGGGAATCAACAGGTATGCCCCTCGACTTTTTTGTTGACTGATCCCCACTCTATCTGCTTTTTACTGAGGCACGCAACCCCGTTCTCTACGTAGCCACGCCCTCTTCCTGTGTACATTACCTTGGCCATAGTTCACTTGTTGACAAACGGAGCGTACCTGATGGAGGCGGCATAGAAATTGCTGGCAGCTTTAATTTCGACTCCAGTTCCGTGAATTCTTTTCATCTCACAAACCAAAATTAAAGAATTCAAAAATGTATAGGCCTACACGTATGACTATTAAGCCATACATCCTGTCGCTGAGCCACTACCTGGGCTGATTTTAAGGCCACAAAACAAGACAGAATCTAAAAAAAATGTTTTAAAATTCAAAATATGCGGGAATCATTTCGGTTCTCGAATCCTTTTATCCTTTCGAATGAAGCCATTTCAGTCAATCCTGGATGTCCCCCCCAAGGAATGAGATTTGCACAGTACAGCGAAAAATAATGGGAAAAAATGCTGAAGCAGAAGATAATAAAGATGTCTGTTAAGAATGAATGATGGATACTGCCCCCGCAGTATAAGAGGGGGTGATTCGAGACCGAGTTCTCCAAAGAGGCGGTTAGGATACAGTTTATTCATTTTTCTTAATTTAGAAAATAAGTTTGTGTCAGTATTCAAAGTTTCTTGAAGTGGTTTGTCATGGAATAGAAATTTAGTTATTTCAATGCTTCCGTCAAAATAATTTGGTGTAAGTACAGATTAAATTAGAGTAGGTTTACTTGCATCAGGCAAAGATGTGAATTGTATCATTTGACAGTCCAGCGACACGGTCAGTACAGTCGAACGGTCAGTAACATTCCGACACTGCTCCGGTAGGTTAGTTTAATGTGCATCGTTTTTGAACATTCACACTGCGCTAGAGATCAATACGGTCGATTCACAATAGTGCACCTCCAAGAGTTCGCAACGCGTTGGCCAATGACAGTGCGTGAAATCTGTCGACTCTTTCCAAACCCGCATTGTGTCGACAGATTTCGCGCACTGTGATTGGTGAACGCGTTTCAAACTCTCTGAGGTGCACTGTTGTGAATCGCCCGTATTGTGACTGCTGGCGAAGTTGAAGGGATTATCTGATTTGTTCGCGTCTACGGCCGTCCAGTGTTGCCAAGCCGATATCTCTTAAAATGAGGCCGGTTCGGTATGCCGACAGCGCATACCCCAAATGAAGTGCGTCTGAGGTCATTCGGACACGCGTGCGAGGTCTACCCTATTAGTGCGTCCCTACGTGGACTCGCGCGCGTGCTTTGTTCCCGAACGACCTTGCTTTTTAGAGGCCCATTGAGTTAAATGTTTCAGAAGCTAGTCTGTACTTTATTGATGGTATTTGTACGTTTCAGGAAAGAAAAAGAGAGACCGAAAAAGAAAGAAAAAAGCCCAAATGACGCGGTCTGGTGATTATAATGCGCATTGTTTCGGCACGCCAATTGCTCCAACGGTGATGCATAGAAACATGGTCCTATCCATACTTGATCTGCATTATAATCGGAATCAATGGTTCTATTGTAAACAGCGCCACCTAGAGTCACAAGTTATCCCAGTGAAGTCCAACCTTTCCATTTCTGTGCAGGAATGACAAGGCCTGTTCTCAGCACGACTTGAATAATCCTTTTGAGAAGTAAATTTGAATGAAATCTAGAACAGTGATGAGTTCTTTAAATTAACGTGAAGTAACGATTTGAATTCTCCACACCAAAGCCACTGTTGCCTTAATTAATACCTCGTGGTTGGGGCAAGCTTTTCCTTGGTTACATAAGAGATGCCCTGCACCAATGCACTGTTTTCAGTGGATAAGAAGGGCACAAAGGAATCAGTCTACAGACGTATAAACATATAGACCACAGTCGTGTGCATATAACTGTGATTTTTATAAGTGTGGGCAAGCAGTGGGCGGTGAACCGATGGATGCAGCAAGTAGATTGCAGATACATATACGTACATATATTTATTTACTTGTGCTAATCTACGTTCCCTCTTTGATACTGTATGCTATCTTTTCTTTTCAAAGTTGTTTTGAATCCCCATGGGCCAGATAAAGTAAATAGGGGATTTTTTTTCACAATCGAAAAATGACTTCATAGAATCTTATGACTGGAATTGTTCAACTGTGCTCTATGCCGAGGGGTGAATTTGCCCACGCGCATTTGGATTTAGTCGGGTGCCATCTCGGCTATGGTGCCCCGTCGTTGTTTTGAACAGGAGCTGCCCGTTTATGGGCTTATATATCTGTGAATAAGTCCATTCCAGAGGTGGTGGTCACTATGCAAAAGCTTGCCCCAAATCAAGAGGTATAGTGTCTATCTTTGCAACTGAAATTGTTATGTTTATGTGCAATCAGATAACTCAGTGTACCAGACGTTATTCAAATTTAACTGGCAAAAGGCTTATTGAATTAATTTTCCAAAAGCCGACAATTTTCGAGGGAAGCCCTGAAACCAATAAGAGGGCTGACGTATTAAACTGTACTGTTTGCGTGTTTTTCAACAAATCCCTTTATCTTTTTGTTTGTGACTTCTGCATTTTTACATCTAAATATATTGATTAAGCAGTTTAGGTCATGAGGGGTTGAAATAAGCAATACATTGCCCTGTCGTGTGATTGTATTTAAAAATGATACTGTGAAATCGTATTCAAACCTACGATATCTAATATCGCAGTATTGGCGCAAATGTACATAGTGCGTCATCGCGTCGTGTGATTGGCCATTGGATCCTTTCATTGCCATACTACACAGTTTAATAATATAATTTATATGTCTTTCTTTTCGAAATGAACCAATAAAACTAAAAAAAAATGGCTCTCAAAAGTCAGTTTTGACGATGAATGTCTCGTCAGCCCCCAACCAGCATAAAAATAGAGCCTACCTACATTCATGACTTTATGACTTTGTTGAAGTTAACCTGTGCCTAGCACGGTTGACACAAATTTTCAATCCCCGAGATAAATTTGGCTACACAGCACAGAGTTTTGAAATGTGTCTGTAGCTAGCTCCCCTCTCGCGAGGTTACGATATCACCTAATTAGATTTCACGCCTCCTTAGGTTCGCGCATGGCCCTGCCAAAGCGATTCTTTATACCTGCACGCCGAAAGTCGACAGAAATTTCAGTCACACATAGAGCGTCTCACTCACATTTAGAGCAAAGTATTATAATTACATTACAGCTGACAGACGCCTACGATCGAGCAGGGGGGATGAATGTCGTCCTCCTGCCGTTAATAATGGAAGGGACGCGGTCATACCAATTTGAAGGTTGAATTGCGTTAGTTGCAACCTGCTCCTGCAGTCATTACAACACTTAACGACTAAACATCATTTTCTTCTCTTCTCTTTTTGGGGAAATTTCTCTATGGGACTTTTTATGACATTTCCAAAGGGCAAGGTTAAATGCCGAGACGCTTGATACGCCCACATTTTATTTTAAAAAACACACACCCAAATTTGCCCCTACTAGGGCCGTAGCACCCGTTGGCCCCTCTGGATCCTCCAAGGAGCCAAGGACTGTCTGCCCTCCTTGAAATCTCTGCTGATTTCAATCTCAACATCTGACTGAAATCGGTGCAGAGACTTCATATGTTCTTCCGTGAATTCCAAGGACGATCGAACTGTTATATCTAACACTGCCGCCCTTCCAAATGCCCCATGCACTCAGAAAACCTTGAGATTTTAGGGCCAGGCTTTACGTCCTACAATATAGGGACATGTCCTGAGAATTGCATACAAAAGTGGTGTCAAACTGTGGACATGACATCAGTGTATACCTTAAAGGCGTGAAATGTAACAAAAAGGTAAAACGATACCGGAACGAAGGTATATCAAAACTTGTTAAACATAACAAAATTTAACAACTGCCCTTATGGGAGCAACAGCTGACTTGTAATTTACATTGTATGAAAATGATATCAGGACTGTTTGTGACAGTTGGAGTAATTCGAAGTCTTACCTGGGCTGTTCCACAGAACATGTAGACCATACAGCTGGTTGAAGGACAGCCTGGGAGTCTGTGCCTAGACAAGCTTTGTGTTTGGTACCCAGACGTTGACTTGTACGCTAGGTCTACGAGCAAAATCCAATAAAAGCAAATCCAATTCTAAGATGTATATATTTTGTCGTCTTGGTGCACAAGAAGAAATCGATCATAGAAAGGAATAACCCTTGGAGTTTGTTTCCCTTTTCTTTGTGAAAGGTTGCCATGGAAACTCATTATTGGAGCTTTCAAGCGAAAAGAAAACCCAAACATCGAAGAATCAGTTGGTTTTAGTATTCCTTAATTCCCTACACAGAATTATCATATACTCAGACGAAGGCGAGGCTCTACAAGCAGATCACACTCAGCCTCATGATATAAATGAATAAGATTTGCCTCACCATGTAAGTACCAATCCAAATGTCTGAAACGTGCTCGTTAGTCTCTCCTAAACGTACACAGAACTCCCCCCACACGGCCTCCTGGCCATGTGCGTGCAGAAAGCTGTTTTCACTGATGAAAAATGTTTCCTTGAAAGATCTGCAACTGATCTCCAACGAGATATTAAAGCCTAAGCCTGGCGCCATACTCTCACCCATGCAACATCTAATGTCATTGTCTGATCAAAGAAAGTGCCCTAAATCTCCAACATACTAAGCCCACGCGACTCGTACGGCATTTCAAATCTGAAATTCTAACACAACTAAAACACAACAGAAAAAAATGATCTCTTCACACCCCGGTTGACAAGTCTGCCGGGCACATCGGAGATCAATGATTTGCAGTAAAAGGGAGAAAAGCTACGGTCAGCGTCAAAGGTACAATTGCCTAATCGTCCATTATATTCTTGGCGTAATAAACTGGGCAATAAATAAGAACAGCCGCAGTGACTGAATCATCACTTTCAATGGAGCAATCTCTGTCTATAGACTGCAGAGCGAGATGACGTTAAATTCATTCCAGTCGACGAATCCAAATGACAGTTCAGTCATTATCAGTCATCGAAACCACACTTCCTCAATCTCGTCTCCACTTGTGCGTCACCTTCCATTGCCAGCCGAAACAAACGACGCCGCGCGAATGTAATCGCTTTCTCCCGGAGAAAAAAATACAGCAACACGAAGCTCTTCACGCTACCAAATAACAGTGGACCATCCCAGGCGCCATAGATCAATTAATTTATATCCATGCCAACACATTAAAACCGAGTGCAGGTGAAATACAGAATATGTACACCTTCCCACTCTTATGTCAGCGTCCTTGCAGCTGCATTATGATGTGTAAACTCGAGCTGTTGAAATTTAGCCAACAGTGTAAATTTCCATAAAGTGAACCCTCCCCCCCCAAAAAAATTGGTTGCTGAAGTACGGTACAAAGCGGTAACACATGAACCCCGTGGATTCCGAAGTTAGGCTGTACTTTCCATTTTGAAAATGAAGGAAGTCACTGCAGGATCTGCACTACAAATTTACAAACCAACCTATCAATCAATCGAAATCAACCGCATGTCTGCTGACGTACAAAAATCGCCCTGCTGTTTATTTCGGAATCCAATTTAATGTTCCGGTTACCGAGCGTACAGCGCAAAATGAAAACACGCTTAAAAGCCGAATTGCAATGTAGATCCAATTTGTTTGAAAATACACGTTCCCCCTTTCCTCTTGGCTCGACAAAAATGGGGAAAAATCCATTTGTGATATCGAATGTTATTCAATAGAGCACGGCTCTACCGGCTATGCAAAGACTCTCAATTGTCTTGAACGCGTAAAACATCATTGTCCAAAGTGGGACACGGTCGGAGGGAACGTGTTCATTTGTTAAACCGAAGAATATGCAAACCTTTCAAAAGATGGTCTCGCATCAGACTTGACTTATGAGCAAAGCTATCACTACGATCTGACATAATTATGTCCTGACTTTTTGACATGTCTTTTTCTTCTCAACCAAGGGACCTTACAGGTTCCTAGGAGCGCTTTGAATGTGACCTCCTCGACAGTAGAGCAGTATAAACCTTTCTTTTGTTCTGTCTGCATGTTGTTTTGTCAGGGAGGAAACTGGGCATTCCTTACCCCAAAGGACTAATCTCAATCCCCCCCCCCGCTGCTAGCCATGTCTTGGTGTCATAGTAGCAGATTGTACAGCCTTTACAACTTGGTTGCAGTTCATTCGCGCCGAGGACTTTAAGAATTTTCTGAACAAGAATTCAAATGCAGAAAGCAATCAATCAATTTTTTTTAGGGTTAAACCATTTTTCAAAGGGAAAGTTTCGTTAATCGGATTAAAGGTAAGAAATGTAAGATCGAAAGTTCTTGCAAACTCCGACTTGAACTTCGATAGATAGCAAGATCCCTTGTTAATCGCCAATTTCAACAGACAAAAAGAATTGTGTCTTTCTCAAAAGACCTTGCACTAAGGTTACCCTCGGCAGATGAAGGATTTCATCTTAAATTATACCTGTGCCCCGTCAGTGCTGAGAAAAGTATTCAGTAGACGTACGTAATTACATTATCCGGTGTTTGACAGCTAGCCATAGTTTGCCGACCACAGTTTGTCGTACGCGGGGAAAAAAGTGACTGTTCAGTAGCGAAAAGGGGTAGGCCTACATAAATGCTCACCCAAAAAAAAAAAACCCAAAAAATCCTGTCGCCTGAATCCACTGGATTTAAACTCCCAAATTCATACATTACACTTCCTTTTTCCTCTCGAAATTCAAGCATGTTAGTGGAAACTGGGTAGATTTCAGCATAATATCCTTCACTAGTGATGCCTTTGTAATGCCAGAGAGGTATAAAATGTTTTCTGTACAGTAAACAATTTAAAAAAACCCGAGTTTTCTTGAAGTGAGGGAAGATTTTCAGCCTTTCCTCTGAGCCCCTATCCCCTTGAGCCTCTTACAAGCTCACGTTTTCCGAGCGCGGAAACAGACGCACGAATTCCTGCATCAAGTTTCCACTTCTTGGGGTAAAGGCTTCCCCGGCTCTGATCTCATCAATGATCCCCCAAACGCACCCAGGACCCGTCATCCCTTAATCTAACTCTCGTCTCGGCTGCCGATCCAATTTCCTAGTGTCGAATATGGGAGGCGCCGAACACCAAATACATGATAAATATTTCCCGTGATAGAGAGAGGCGAAGGATATAAATCATGGGGGATCAATCGCTGAGGTTGATCAGTGTGGAATTTCATCGTCGTCTGTTGTGAGCCCCATCTGACAGCCAATTTGCTGAAAAACTGCGGACATCTGAGCTGAAATGATGTGGCCAAACCCCCCGCCATGTTTAGCCTTTTGGACGTGTACTCAGGCTTTTAAACGCCGAAGTGCTTTTTTTTCGACGGACAAAGATGTGTAGTGCAATGTAATATATGCTTACCGGCATGAAGAAAACGAGGACGGCTCTCTCTTCGGGCCGTGCCGGGACTAGACGGAAACTTGACCGGATTCTGACGCGATGGACTTATGTGACCCGGAGGAGTAGTTCATATTACGAGGTCTCCTTGCCAGAGACGCCACGGGCAGGAAGCGGTCGCGGCTGGCCGCGGATTAGCTGCCCTTCCGCCGTGTACCATCTCTTTTTTTGGGGGGGGGAGTTGTGATCGGCTCATGTGCTAAATATACCAACATACTGCAGTGGGTGTGCCATAGTAATTCAGACATAACTGTCAGTCATACAGAGTTAAGACAGGCGAAAGGATAGAGGCATGACGTCATTGTATTGCCATTGGCTGATGTCAGAAGGAGGAAGGATGGAAACAGAAGCGTCATCGTGTTTGCCAAATTACACGATGATGGCTGTGCGTCGAAACGGCGAGGGAAGATTTATGACAGGGGAATGTGGAGGTTGTCAGCAGAATCGGTTGGGGTGTGCGGTAGGGGCGTTAAGTACTTCAGAGCGACACAACATCGACCTTCTTCTTGGTGCAACTTGGGAGATGGATCGAGACAAAATAGACTGGAAACCTTTCCTGCATCTGTAAAAAGATGAAGGAATCTTGCACACTCAACTTTTTTGCCGAAAACGCATTACCGATTCGCACAGCTAGCTCGATAATAAAAATTGACTCTTATCGTGAAGGGGGCTCGTAACTGTGTGTGCACCCTCCAGTGACCTGCACATGGAATCCAAGACTGCAGGCTCGCTATAAAGTTCGATGGGCACGATCACGGATGACGTCAAAAATCGTCAGAGATTTTGCCGATGACGTCAGGAAGTGGCTTCAGGCCGGGCCGTGTCGAAAGGGTAGGTGCGATGGTCGAACCTAACTTTGTGAAGTTGGACTTAACTTCAAGACTTGGAAGCGAACTTAAAAAGACGATTGGTGAGAAAGTTTAGGGAAGGGTATGCGGACATGACGGGATTGAGAAAAAGTAGCAAAAGGACATTAAATTAAGATTAAGAATGAATGAATGGGTGAACAAAAACTAAATCAAGGTGAAAGGAAGAGTGAAAATGGAGACGAGGAAGGAAGAGTGGTTTCATGTGAATGAATTAGAGACGACGCCAGAACTCGATATTCTGACGATGATTGCTACAGTATCGTGCCCTGGGCTGCATCTTCCGTCCTATGAAAATTCTTTTCGAGCGAGAATTTTTTTCATCTGCATAGACCATTCAGGAAGGAAAATATCTGTAAAGGGGAAGTCAAGCACCGGTAACGAGCGATGAATGGTGACAGCCATCTGCTCGAGGGGCAAATGATGTGGGAAGTGTTGCTCTGTAAGGCGCAGCGGTGGAGAAGCTAAACAAAAAAGTCCACGTGGGGGGGTAGCCCGTTGGTCGAAAATATCTGCAGTGTAGGAACCAACAAGTAGCGCCAGTACAGACAATTGCAATCGGCCGGCGCTCACCGGGGAAGAAATATGAATCGCAACCAATGGAATTCATTGCAGTCGACGATGAGATTTTTATCGATCGCAGGATATTGTGTCGATGCTTATACCATATCGGCTGTCCCGGGACTGAGGTAGCACTGCACGGTTGCATAATTATTTAAGCGAGCGCGGCGGCTGACGGTCATTCCTATACTGACGGTTGACCCATGTGACTGGAAAGATGGCTATGATGGTGGTTTCCCCTGAGCATCCTGAGTGTCTCTTTAAGATGAGACCTAGCCAACACACACACAAACATAAAAAAAACCAACGTAATCCAGAGGCAATAATTGGACACCTTCAGAACTCTTGGTGGCAGTAGACTGAGTCACTTGAAATGCCTGGTACCATGCACTTATTATGTCATCTGTTACCAGTACCACAGGTACCAGACAAGATGGATAGATAGATCATTGGTTGATAAAATGGTCATTGATTGAATTACTACCTAGTCTAAGTTCAAGTCTGGACTTGCCAGGATGTGTTTCAGAGATCCATTTTACACTTCTGTGGCCCCGACTTTTTTGGTGTCAAAATGGTGAAAGTTTAGCTGTAGCTGTTTTTGACTTTGATGTTACCATTGTTTAGATGCGGATTTGATCTTTTACTTTATCGTCTTGCTATACCAGGCAAAATAGACATCAACGAAGCTGATTTACACCCTCATTTTGTTGCGCCAAGAAATGATATTATTTTAGATGAATAGTCAGGAGATCAGTGAGATGTAACCAATTTCGACAGTGAATATAATGACAGAAATTTGGGGAAATATTTGTGGCAGTTAAACATAACAATGGGTTCATAATATCATAATGATTAAAAGATGTGTGGTTCTTCGTTTTAGGCTAGGCTATTAAGACAACATAAGAACCAATGCCTCTTTAATTCGCGAAAAAGGACAAACCACGTGAAAGTCAGATCCACTTTCCCATCCCCTCAAAAAAACCAGGAATCTGTTATGCTAATGAAATCATATGTTGGAGTCATATCGATGCAAGGGCCAGCCCAGGTATGATGGCCGTGAGAGCTCTCTTGGGACGAGCCGTGGCAGGTAACATGGCCTGCCCCCTCCGGCTCCGACTTGTTTGGACAGACCGCGACACATTTATTAAAGATCCCGGGGCGGCCCAAGGGGGTCGCGCTCGTCTTACGTCGTCGCCGACGGAGACGGAGAGGCATGTGTGCACCGGCCGCGGCGGGGGTTTGGAAGGCAACATGACACGGGACACGGTGGAGAAGACAGGCCTTTATTGCAAATCTGGAGTCCGGCGTGTGCATGTGCAGCGATTTGTTTTTGTTTGTTACGGACTCTGAATGCTCAAAACAGGACAGAGAGCAGAGGAGGGGTGGTGGCTGTGAAGGGGGGGGGGTCGTTCAGGGCACAAACAGGTCTCTCAGTAGAGGGCGCCCTGGATGTTATGCTTGAAGGCGTTATTGAAGATGGATCACCGGTTTTACTTTAATCACTAATTACTCTTGGCCAGAAACATTTCCAACTTGTACAATGTTGGTAATTCCCTCCACACACTTTTCTTATCTGGTGACTGAACTTTATTGCATACTGGCGCAGTGTTTACATTTGTTGAAAATTTTAAGGTCGAAATCATTCCGAAAAGTCGGACTCTTTTTACCCCCATGACGTCATGCCACGGGCTACGCACCCAAGGATGTTTGTCAAACGTTCCCACAATGTAGTGTTAGGTAAGCACCCCCTAAAGCGGCAGACGCCCAGTTTAGAACAGAACGGCATGCGCCCCCCCCGATACCAGGGTAGCTTGACTGCCCTGTGCACTGATTAAAAGCACGGTTTACAGCACATATTGCGTGCTTGTTAATAGCAATTCTCATATTTTGCTTCGTCTCATGAAATTGTCCTTATCAAAAAACCGAACAGGTGAATTATTCTTCATTCGAACTTTTATTTTTGTCTAATTCAGCTCTCGTTTGGTTTCTTGTGTTGTGGCCCCTTATCGATATCTTGGTCCTTTACACGCTCACATCAACAAACTACACCAAAACCCGATTCCGCTTCGTACCTTTAGCTCTAGGCATATAAACAGAAAGAAGCCCGTGTTGTCTCTGCGCAAATTAAAAATCTTACCACCATTTCGCAGACGGCACCCAAAACCAAAATTGCGACTGTGGCAAGCAGGCGCAGTGAATCACCGGAGCAAGTAATGGAAACGCCAGATCAATGGGCAGTCACAATACTCGGTGGCCTTGCCCGCGCCAACTTAATTACAAGCAAGTGCATTAGACGCGATCAGAAGGAAAAATCTGGGACTGGAAACCGCGTTGGGTCTTGATGAGAATAGCGTTGCGGCGCGCTCAGGTCTTGGGCACAGATTAAGGAGAACACAGATTGCAGCACGGTGTAATGACGTGGCGATCACTGTAAACAAAAATGGAAGTAATTGCCCCCGGGGTATGAAAACTATTGGAAATGAATTAGTAAAAATAGTACTAGATACTGGAAATGGCAGAGCGCAGGGCGTGAAGCTACAGGAACTTAGCCTGGAAGCGGTAGGAGAAACTGTTGGAACTTATGTCTTTTACTTATATTTCCTACTGGAAAAAAAAAACCTGTTCAACATTCGGTTCATAATTTGACAGCTATTTTCAAGATCTGCCTACTTCTGGTGATGGGTCATTTTTTAACAAGACAATAATTATTGCTCCGCTCCATGGGTTATTTAGCAAACACGCTGGACTGCTTCACCTCCTATTTTGCATGCACGTATGGGGCGCCAAACAAAACAATAATTATCTCCACTTGTAATTTCACATCCCCTTTAAAACGGCCAACATTAACGGGTAAGCTATTCGCACTGCCCAGCTTTCTAAAGCATGCACTCAAACTCATGCCAACAACGGAAATCGAGGGTAAATGCTAGGACACAAATGAAACTACATGTAACGGAAACGACCTTGTCCACGATGGAAAATAAGGACAGACATATTCCCACAGGAATAATTTCTTTGCAGGTTATATTGTGCATCTCCCTGGGAGAGATATTTTTTGTCTGTTTTGTATCAGGATTCACCATGCAGTATCCTTTATTTTTCAAACGACCCAACGAATAAATCTAATTATTAAGGAAACGGGGAGAAACAACTGAGGAGACACGATTCAATCACAGACTCTCCGACCGCAAAACCTGTATCCCCCAAAATTGTTAAAAGTAATACATTCGGTCCTTTTTTCATTCTGTAAAAATCCATGGTTAGTCACTGAGACAGAAAGAAAAAAGAGAAAAACAATTTTCTGATAAGCAGGGTGAATCCTTCGTGAACACAAAATGTTAGAAGCAGTGGACGAATTACTGCGCAACTTAGTGCATATTTTGGAGGAACTAAAACAGGAAATTTGACACGAGAAGTAGTGAGTCTACGTTTTTATTTGTTGCATCTCGGACAAGGAAGACGCGATCCGGAAGAGCTATCCAGATGACAGCTTCACGCACAGTATTTTAAGAATGTGGATATCATTTTTAGGCAGATGTTTCGATGGAACTTTGATGCATTTTCCATAAATGACGGCACGCACAACCTTCAGGAACCCGGCACATAAACACATGAATTAGAATCGAGTCTTTAGGCAAAATTTCCAAATTTAATTTCTTTACCTTTAATTTCTGTCGGTATTTATCTCCTTTAGTATGTGATTTGTAAGAAATACCCTTTTGCGTCCGAAGTTGTTTTGATTGAGCGTTATAAAGGCAAAGAAATCCTATAAAAATAGCCGTTTGATATTACATCAAAAATCTTACGGGATTCGAAGAAAGAAAAAGAAAAAGGAAAGAAATGAGGAAAGGAAAAGAATGAAATCGAGACAGGTGTAATTTCTTCCATCTGACGTGTTCGTTTGGGTTTATTGCAAGATTAAGTATGAGCCGGTAAGTGTCATCTGAAATACCACAACTTGAGCGGCATTGACGCGCGACGTACCACGTTCTGAGCTCCAGCTTTTGCAACTATTACGCCTCGACCTTTGCTCAGGAAATCTGCAAGGTTTGCAGTTTGAAATTTAATTCACGGGTTGTGTTGAATAGTGAGCTTTAAAGCTTCATGTTTGTTTTCTCTTCTTGCTTTTATGTTTTGATAGATGGTGCAGGTTAAAAGAGTTCTCGTTTTCGGCATCAAAGGAAATCAGAGAGCGCAAGAGTGGAAAAGATATGATTTCTCTACTTTTCACATTGATGTGCATTTTATCATAAGTAGTGGAATTTCTTAGATTTCTGTTGAACAGAAACGTTTTTAGTTGTGCATGGAGAGACAAAAATGGGGAAGCCCAAGTGACTTGGTTTAATAAGTCAAGATGAATCTCGATTTTTTTAATAAGACAAATTAAGTTAATGGACCTTGGCCAAACGTTGGTCTGGGGGTGAAAGTGACATGGAATAACAGTCTCTCGCATATTATGCACATAGAAAAAAATGGACAAACATCCTCATGCTCAGGATTCTGGAACGACGATGCGATCGTAAATAACAAGTCTACCAGCTCCCCAATAGATTGATGTCCAAGTATTCTCACACTCGTGTACGCCTGGACCGGACCAGGTTGACTCCACGCAGCCAGGAAAGGTTCACCGATGTTTACGCCAAGCAACCGACGAGGCATTGCGTTGATTACGTTATAGGGGGACAGGAGAGAAAGATGAGTGATGGGACGGGGTGCCGACTCCCTGAGCAGCGCTGGTAGTGGTGGTGTCATTATACCAACCGAGACACGCGACCTCGTCTCTCAGTCAAGAGAGAAGCAGTGCCAAACAACCGAGAGCATAACTAACTGTTTCGAACGAGGCGTTCGAACGGACTATTAGGGAGAAACGAGAGATCTTCACTTCCACCTCCTGAGATTGACGCGTGATTAACTGTTCAACTCCACGGCGTTTTAAGGCATTTTTCAGTCCAACCGGATTTTTTAGCCAGTTTACGACACAAGGAGCCAAATCCCAGCGCTTTCTATTCCCCTGGGAGTGACACTGACGGTTTAAACCTCTTCGCCCACTGAAGGCAATTTCCAATTAAATGGAGGGATTGAGAGCCGAGGACAGTGGATAGGCAGTCGGGCCACGAAGCAGGTAAGAATAGGGCTTGAGGGATAGTCGCACCAAAGGTGACAAACGCGCATTTGGAAGATTTCCAAAGTGATTTCAACTATTATCTCTGGGTCAGCAATTCAATAAAGCCCAGCCGTTCAGTCAGAGTCAATTTCCTGGGATTTTAATTTTACCCTTTTCTCGAAGGTTGTGCTGGGGTCAGCTTTGCAATGTTAGTTTGAGGATTTCTTGACGAACAAAAGGATGTGTTTGCCATGTAATATTTTCAAGAAATGATGAAAACCTTTCAGGTTATGGCTTAATAGCGCATAAAAGTCAATACCTAATCTATTAAGGAATGGCGTTTCCTCAACTGAGATTGATTTTGGAGATTTCCTGTTTCCTGTAACTTGACCGCAGAATCACCGGTCTTTGTTATGAAACAAAGAGGGAGCATCGCAAATCATGTACCGACGGCGTGAATACTAAATTAGACACTGACAGCGTGTATGATAGCTTTTTTAGCCTGGGGCGATAAAGGAGTCAGATTCGACAGTGATGAGCTGTTTAATTGCTTGGAGATTGAAGATTGGCGAAAACACGACGGGCGATAAAATGAACACAAATCAATACTCATTGATCTCGGAAGTGTTCTCACAAGCGTACCGAAGCGTGCAGGGTATACGGTTGGTAACTCCGAATCTCGAAACAGGCTACAAGTAAAGATGTATGTGACAACGGCAGGGAATTTTTTTTTGGCGGGGGGGGGGTCGGTGGGACGTCATGGAACGTTTAAAATGTTGGATTTCTAACAGTCGCTGTTAGCATTTGTTTACATCATACCCAACTGCAAAAATCGATAACCTGCTGCCACTGGTTTTTATACGAATCGCAATACACGCCACTGAGTGGTGTGCCAGATGTTACGGTTTTAAACTTGAAAGAGTCCGGAGTCCTTGTGTCTTGAATAGTACTTCTTGGAAAGCGAAAAAAGTATACAACGCAAAGAAATGGGATTCTTCGTGATAACATCTCTGTGTTTTTCTCTCAAATCCTGTATCAATATCAACATTCGGACAGCGTAACTGATTCCATTAGGCAACTTGCCCTGTAGGCAAACCCTGCAGTCCATAGTGCGGCATGCACCCATTCAATCATGTTCTAAGCTGTGCAAACAAACATTCCGTCGGTGGTAAGGGAAAGAAAAACACCCGACCGGAGGGGCTCCTCATGCTGCCGAAATGCCCGCTGCAGCACTTGACGCGCGACATCCGAGCGCGCACGGGCTTCAAGGGAGCTGGAAAATAAGTCAAGAGTTTTTTTCTGGCGGATCTAAGGTAGTATTTTTGCCCGCCCTGGGAACAAGGGCGCGGGGTCAACAGAATGTTGTCGATTATTTAGTTTGGAAATAAAGTCAGTCTCTGATAAAATTCTGTTTTGGCCGGCGAAATTAATATTCTGAAGAGAAAGAGTTTACCTTCACTAGCTCTTTGCACGAATTGCCGTCAATGGCGCAAATAAAAGCGAGGCTACTCTTGCACAAGAGACTCCTGCCCGCCACTACTATGTAGATTGCATTAGAATTCCTTCAAGATGACGAAACTTTCCCGTGCAGCCTCCCTTTCAAACAACGGGGGAAGGACCTCATATAAAACAGGGTTCCAACGTCATATCTGAGCATCAAACTCATGCATGTCTGGGGATCGCATGCCGTGCATAGCACCAGGATTACTTCACGACATTTGATAGCTGCATGAAACATGGATTGAGGGAAAATTCACGAAAATCGGGCTGTCTGCACGATCTTGAAAGCTGAGAGTACACAAACGAAAAGAAAGCCGATAAAGTATCATAACGGAAACTGCAGTGGATTTGGGCACTAATGGAGTGCACTGTCGACAAGATGATCTTGACCACCAGAAGTGCAACACTCTGTCATCTCAGAACAAGTTACAGCATACAGGAAGGAAAATAGAGCAAGCCAGCAGGATCCCGGAATTCACTTGCTTCAAGGTCAGCGCTTTGTTCTTTACTCTCAAAATAACCAGCGATCTGAGCGCGCTTCTTCCGCGATTGGAAGCTCGCATTATGTTTTTTTTATACCGATCTTCGCTTAGTGCATGTTTGCACTAAAGCAGGCATAGGAACGGTGTTATCCGGATGACTGTGGGTGAATAACTCAAGAGAAAGTACTTTTACTAGCCTGGACTGGCAATTAAGATTGTGAGAAAGTGCGAATGTTACCTTGTATGAAGTCGAATACTCGATCGTTTCAGGTCGTGATGTCTTTCTAATTGTTCAAGCATTGATATCTCTCTTCACGTATTGCCGGTTGATGTGAACAAGACAAACAGAAAGACTACGATTGTTGCACGACGAAAACGACCCACACCCCGTGCAGAATTGTTCTGATGCTTCATTTTTAGAACTGTTTTCATTCCTTTTGTATACGGTGTTTACATGACAGCTCTCTATGGCTTGGACTAAGTCTAGCGGAAGTTGTGTATTAGTGCTAGCGCCACCTAGAGACGATATAACCACACCACACTATAACTTGAAACCGCTAGTGATTCAAGTCTTCTTTGGGCCTTAAGTTATGAATGAATTATTTTTTACGGATATCCTACCTTAAATCAATATGGAGACGCTGACAGATCTAGTGTTCAGTGAGGTCTACGTCCGGCATCACCGACAGGGTTTATGCGAAACATGAGATAATCACATTGAGGTGGGAGCACTGGGGCCACCATATTGCAGCGTGCGTCCTTCCCTACTCTCAAGTATCAGTGCCAAAGTACACTGGCTAATTCAATAGAGCGCATCGAATTTCGGGGAATCAATGTTCGTGTATAGTCAGGTTTTTTTTTTACCTTCGAGTTGGGGGAAGTCATTGAAGCATCCGTCGCGTCGGTTTGGGGCGGTCATGGTTGTAGTGTGCCGGTGCGTTTGGGTCACGAGTCTCCCTGGAAGTGGTAAGCAAGTAAGCCTCATCGTTTACTTATATTTGTATCACCGTTGCACTATTGACCAATCAATTATGCACATTGGAGCTGTATGGTGTTACCTGTTTGTCGGTTAGTCACGCAGTCATGTTGGCTGTTTTACCGAAAGTACAGCGAACCTTTGCGATTCGTGTAGAGTCATCGAGTCACGTGGCCAGAATTCAAATCCAGACCCGTGGTTTATCTGTTATTCCCCCACACGATCAAGGTTTGTTTCGACAAGTTCTCGGTATGTTTACCACACGGTCAAGATCAAGCATTTCAGGCATGTGTCTCGCAGTGATGCCAGAATTTAGAATTCCTCAGTCTTTTGACAAGCGGGGTCCCATTTTCCATGCACATGTATTGCCAGAACCTTTCGCTCAAACATTCACACGCAGCTTCTGACGACGTGGGCGACTGCTTTATATGATTGAGTTCTTGCCAGTTGAGGGGGATGTTATTTTGCCTGCATCGAAAACTGCCCCGTCCAATTATAGAATTGTTTTGACAGCGACCAAGACAAACATGTCACCTGATACAGAACCGCTAGAGAATGAATGGCAATTTGGCGACTAGTTCGACCAAAGAGGAAAAAGGAAACCTGAAAGGGTTTAATTAACGCATCGGCCAAGACAAGAACCGATTTTTATCCGTTGCCTCATAATGCGCGGTGAAAAAAAGTTTAGATGTTGCTGTCACCACAGGTGTTTGTGAATTCGGATAAAAGTTGATCACTGTTTGGGCGGCTTTGCTCGTGAGCACAGTCGGTTGATATTTTGACGCGCTAGAAAAGCGACACCGCAGAGGTTTTTATCATTGACTGAAAAATGGCATGCGCTCCCGGAAGGCTTGTTTTGTTGGAATATTGCGGGGCGGCGCCGGGCTACGGTAAAGTGGATTTGAGCAATACGATGGCCATTACAGGACACAAGCCTTACACATGCCCATGGTAACGCAAAGAAATATTGTTTTGAACAATTATAGCCGAGATGCATGATGAAACTCTGCCAGGGAAAGGAGGGGGCATCTCCTTTGATTCATTCTTCTCAGTCGGACAACACTTATTATGTAAAGCACAGAAAATCTAGTTTGTTCAGTAGTTGTAAGCTCCTTTGCTGGGGACAGTTTTGACCCATGAGATTGGCCGGTGATGGGTCAATTCGTGCTTAGTTGAGGTAACCCAGAAAAAATTTATGATCACAGATGTCCACCTGTGACCCAGAATTTCGGGTCACTGGCAGCATCATTTGACACCATTTCTCCGGGTCGTTTAAAAGCTACCTGAGCCGGGTCAGTGTTGTTTGCCTTTACGGCTTACATTTGGCCGCGCTAAGCTGTTTATCATGTATATCTCCCGATGCCATCTGCGTGAGTTAATTGTTTGATTGTTTTTACACGTTTTGACGTTAAATGATCACGAATTTGAGGTATCGCCACTCGTAAAAACTTTAACTCAAGCTGCCTTTACAAAGGTGTTTTCTTCTGTGCAGCTTTGGCTGGCGGCACGTTACAGGAAAAAGTCATTCGAGCTCAAGAAAGGTTGGTGTGAAATGCTAAATGAACCTTACAGCAAGATTCTTTGTCAGACTGGCTTGAGAGTTTATACATTTGTTTAGCTTGGATGGACCTCAATTTATATCAAAATGCAGTTTAAGCTCTCCACTACTTATCGGAGATCTGCTGGAATAGTTGTGGTGCATGATGAATGGATCCATCTCACGCAACCATGAGAGTGTCAGAAGTCCAGGCCAGAGTATACCCACCATCTCCGTATCACCGCAAGCGACACCCCGGTACTCTATATCTTGCGTCTAACAGAAGAGGAAATTTCAAAACATAACTCATGCTGGCGGTGATGAGATAAGCTCTTTGCCTGACTTTCCATTACCTACTGATTCCACAGGTCTCGGTATACCGTATAAACCTGTACATCCGGGAAAGGAAGGAGGGTATATTGGTGTGTCTTTGGATGTCGGCGAGTCTCATGATCGGTTTGTTGCCAAACATGGAGCCTGGGGGGGGGAGTCCTATGCAGCAAATGACGGCGATCACAAGTGGCATATGTCGGCCGGCGCGGCCCTTATTGGATTTACAGATGTCACAAGGTTTTAACCAGGCGGCGGGGCGTTGATCAACTAGCCCCACTACATTATGCAACTGAAGGATCCGATTTAAAAACCACCCAGTTTGCAGTTTGTTGCGTTGCTTCAACCAACCTTTCAGTTATGAATGGTTGGTTCGTTTGTCTCAAAACAGCGCTCTGGCTACGTCAACGCGTCCATTACTTCGTATCAAACGGAGATTTGTCCAAAACAAGAAAAAAAAAGCGAACTCTTGTTTTGTTTTCAATTCCGAGAAGACAATTTCACCCCTTCCTGCCTGGGGCCGGGTGTAGCTCAGATTTTTGTTATTACATGGACTCAATAACAAACTTTGAAATTGCTCTTTCAAATATGAAGTCAGTGCAGTTCCCGATAGGTAGGGGCCTATCTAGGTTTTTCATCTGTATAAATTGGCAGGATGTGATGACCAAGTTCCAACAACAGAAACATAACAGTGGCGGCGATTTTTATCACCCTCTTAATTAATTTTATGTTTTTGTCTTTTGGGCACAAATTTTGAACTCGAGTAATAATAGTATAACATCTGAAGGCAAATTAACTTTAGAGGATCTGGAATTATAGTGCTTAAGTCTTGCATGTGACGCCAAGCAGTTTTCAAGCTTCCCGTGCCCTGACTATTTGTAAAATTTTGTGTACTAAAATTGTAATCATATGAATCGCCTGATTGCTGTGCGCGACTGAGTGTAGATTTCCATGACAACGTCTGCAGGTTGAATAGGCCAGCACTGAGTAAAAGAGAATTTAGAGTTCACTTAAACAGTTTTGCAGATCTCTTTTGATCAACCTGTTTTGAAAACAAAACCTTGAAAACTAACGAGACAAATGACTAGCAGACAGATAAATTGATTGACGACTACAGATCAATGGACGGACGATTGCAGGCTAGGAGTCTTGTCTACAGTAAATTTGTATTGTTTCCTGACGTATTCAGACGTTGTTTGAATTTATACTGTCAATTGGGGTGTTTTTGGCAAGTTGTCTCTACTGACAGTTAAAAACAGGAAAAGCCTGACATATTTCCTCTTGATTGTCGGACCATTAAATTTTAATTACAGCTTTTTAAAGCTGTAATTTTTGCGTCGAGGAGATGTGAAATTTGATTGATTGATTCTTTATTAGTCCTTGAAATGGAGATTCGTCTTCCGTTGGCAAAGAAAATACAGTTACATATAGAATCCTAATGACATCTTTACACCATAAAAAATTTAGACATGACAAGTTGTAAAAATTTAAAAAGAATCATTTGAAACAATTAGCAAGAGTTATACAAATTTATCCAAGGGCCGTTTTTATTTCACTGAAGTACATGCACACGCAAAGACTGCATAGTTCGTTTCCATGTTATCCGATGGCTTGTGAAAAAAAATCACGAGGTTACGGCCCAGGGGCAGATGTAGGGAGATTTCCGGGCGGGGGGTAGTTCCGGCCGGAGATGTTTTAATGTCTCATATTTTGCGGACAAGGGAAAAAGACGATGATACATTACATGACAGATATTGTTTACGATGGTATTGGTGCACTTAATTTAGTTTTTTTTTGATCTATTTTACACATTTTCCCACCTTTTTCCGTGGGGGGGGGTGGGAACGACCCCACCACCACCCAGATCCGCACCGCCGACCTTATGTTCACTAGTGCAGTCGTAGGCACCGCAAAAGTACTGCTGCCATCAAGCGTTATGAGCGTCTCTAGCTGCTATTGCCCACAAACTTGCACCTCTGTAACGTTGGAAGGAAGGGAATTGTCCACTATGGAAATGACTTTTACGATTTTACCGCAACCTTCTCATTGCCACTGCGCACAACAAGAATAATGAGCACCGAGCAGGACCAACAGGGGGCGCAGTTTCTCTGCCAACAGAGGCTCCTTTGGTGGTTGGTTCACGAACGTCTATGAAATGCATTTGCCACGGTTGCAGTGCTGCTAAAAAAATGAACTCTAACATGGCAGTTTTCTACCCGATGAGAGTGTGCTTCGGCTCAAGCCGGGTAACGCACATAAAAACTGGTATTCAAGTCACCTAAGAGGCCCAAAATATGCCCCAAATTAAGGCAAATTACGAAAATGTGATGCCGTAAAAATACACGAAGGGTTAGCCTAAGTTATATATTTCGTCTTTCCGTGTGGCATACCCGTCAAGACAAAGGTCAGTGACAATCAATATTCTCGACACGCTGTATTTGGATGCCCTAGTTTTCCCTGATACGTTGTGAGAGTGTTTCACTTTGAAACGCTGGCATGCTTCACCACTGAGTTTCTCGCATCTGCTGTGTTAATAGAGTTTGGGACGGGACGATCGATATGCGCTAACAGCCATTATTTAACACATTACAGTTCCTTGTGCACGAGGAGGTATCTTCATTATCTTTATTCGGTATTCGAAAATATGAAACCGTTTTGCCCTCTGCGAAAACGTCGGACAGTAGAAAGCATTTCGAAGCGTTAACTACTTGGAAAGGTGCAAAACCTATACCTTTCTTTAAAAGAAAGTGTGCGTTTGTATGGGGATTTTCGATTGAGTTTGTTCATTCACAGAAAACTGTTGATTCCCTTCGACGACTGGCAAAGTCGGACTTCCGTGCGTGGTTAGAACGTATCTTCCTGTCCCGGTATGGTGGCGATAGAATACAGTTCTTTTCTCTTGTCACCTTTCAGCTACAAGCAAAATTAAGTTTTGCTCATGAAGGTATAAGCAACTACATGCATGCATGTATTGTATTCCCCCAAAACATCCATTCGTTCTGCTGGACTTCGGACAAGAATGGACTGGGCTTCGTTAGGACTGAAGCCTTCGTGGACTCGGCTTTGCTCGGCTCGGCTTGACTCGGACAGCGTGCTCGACTACGTCACTGCATAAGAATATTACTGTGTTTGGCTTGTCAACTTCGCGAATCGATCGTATGGACGACAGGGACGGACAGATGTTTATCAAGCTGCTGTTATCGGTGTACCGTTCGCTTGATACGAGGCAGCCGGCTTGTTTGCCATGAGATCTCGTGGATAAACGCGAGTCAAATTTACCTTCACTTGCGGGACAATGACTTCTGCTGACGGAGGTTTTCGACCATAGATTGGATTCAGTCATCAGAGTTTGGTAGCCATCATACTTATAAATTCCAGACTCACGATTTCATAATGGGGTTGTCGTTGTTGCTTGAGAAAGGTTTGGGTGGTGATGGGTACAAAGATGGCGACCTTGAAGACAACCGTAGTTATAACCACTGCGCAGACAATTATTTTACGAATGGAGGCCAACAGGTGGTTATGCTTTGGATGTTATACAAACATGGACATGCATGATGAGACGGTAATGATGGTCCAAGGAATTGAAAAATATTGTGGTGATAGCTTGGTGTACAATTAACACTGTTTGTATGCCTACACACACGCCAACGGTGTTAGATTAGAATTTCGGTTTTGGCAAAGTAGATTTAGTGTGCTTTGTTTTTGGACGCGCCACAGGCAATATAAAAGGATCATTGTTGATTAACAATTTTGATGTTTTTCGTTAAGAATGGCCAAAATATCTGCTGAGTGTATTTTAAGAACTGTTTTCGCCTGAGTTGTCAGTCTGCACTTCAATCCCCTAGCCACTGAGATAATTTCCATAAAAATGCATCGAAAAATGACAAACGTGTTGTAACCTGCTGTTTTTTAATGCAGTTGATGACGTCAACGAAAGTTGTACTGTGAATGCGAAACGAAGAAGGTTGTATACAGTCTCAGTTCTGGTGTTGTCCTTGGTGGCATTGACGAAAGGGGCTGTGATGGCAGTTTTTATGACGGGGTGACAAAAGAGACGAGAATGACGACGGTACTTGAGGGAGAGCCCACCGACAGCACAGTGGCGCAGGTGGTTTTGGCGACTACAACAAGTATCAACAACTCGAGTTCCTCTCTACGCGCTGTGCACGCTTGCGCCCCGATTGCACACGCACTGACCAAACAACTTCGGATTTCCGAGTGAGGGTCATAGGCCCTTTCTTTGTCATTGTCGTTTCATTGTCATTTGCTCTGTACCTGTTTGTGGTCCTCGTCGCTCCGTGGATAAACAAGTCTATACCACGTCCGGCATGGGGGTCAAAGTTCGTGCTCGAACCTGATGCTATTTTTGTCTCAGTCAGTCGTCCCTTCAGTTTTCTACTATGTGTCTACTATGTGTATAGCCGGTGTTCGAATTACCTAGTTTTTAAGGAGATTGACAGATTCAGTTGCATGTTATTGTGTTACGGCGTTTTTTTCACAATAATACATGCATAGTAATTTTGTTTACTGCTAATGGGATAACGAGTCCTAATTAATCGTATCCACTTTTTAAGAAAACTTAATTAGTAAATAAAAAACATACAGATGTTTTCTTGGTTTGAATGTTAAACGTAGCTACCTGCCCTGGACAAATTGATTTAATTAACATGCAATGCCGGGAGGGAAAATATGTTGAAGCAGATGAAGCCAACCCGTGAAAATGAGACAACAAATTAATTGAGTCATTGGCGATGCTTTCTCATCCCAGCTATCAGAAGACTCTGATGGAAATGCCGCTAAGCCATTGGTCAGATTGTGGCGAGGAAGTCACATATATAATCTTCATCTCATTTTTTTAGCCGGTCTGATGGGACAGATTAAAAATGTTACCCAAAATATTACCTACCGACCCTCAAGCACAGATGGGCACAGATGTTTATCGAAACACCGTCGTTCGTACAACCGAGACACAATCTACCGGTGGCGCTGGAGTCACAGACGAGTGGCCAGACGGGTTTGTTTTCGGTACAGCAATTAACGCACTAATTGCTCGTGCAAGAAACGATTAGGACCATTTATCTTGAGAGAGCTAAATAATAAACGTGAGCGGACGGGGGTCTCCGAGTAAAGTGCGGCTCCCTCGACGAAAATGAAACCGATTATGTGTGCCCGTGCAGAGACCCACTGTCTTATTTATTTACTTTGTACAAAAATGAAATCTCATTTTATGAGAATGCGGACCGAACCTGGTGTTGGATTGTGGTAATTAACGACCCCCATGAAAATAAGACTTACTTGCATAGTTACCCGATTGTCGTTAACTTGAGTCTTCTTCGTTTCAAACAAGATCAGATATCGATATGTTACGAGTTTTCGTAAAGATGTTCGCTTGCATCTTTACAGCATGCCGTACTTTAACCCTCTGGGTGCTCATTCGAGACCGGGGACACTTCCAAATTTTGGCATTGCCTTCCAGTTCGGCTTCATCTTGCACTCTGCAATTTGAAATACCAACAGTTTCAAAACGTTCACTGCCAGAACCAGACGAAAGAACTCCAAGCTTTGTGTTCCTGTGAGCTGCCTTGAGTGGGAGAGCACCAACCTCGAAAAGCTGAATTCAAACACCGTGTCGCCTCGAGCCAAAATACGAGACCCCTCCAAACTTCTGAAACAGCTTGATTGAGTACCACCAATTTGGCCATAGAAGGGTGTAAAACAATCGTCTGTGGCTTTGGCTCAAGCTTATCTTACTGTTCCCCCGACTTGAGGCACTCTCGCTCTGTAAAAGGTTACTTTTGGCTACAGGAGTATCACATTCTGTAACACTGTACGGAGTGTTTCTGCCGGTTTTCAAAATATGGTCATCGTCTTGGTGTGAAACAAAGCCAAGCTTCGGGAAACGGCCCCCGTGTACATTCTTAGAGGCAAGACAGCCAACAGCTTACAGAGGTTTTGAGTGATAGCCATCTTGCAGGGCAGTTCTTTTGTTCCACAGGGAAACCTCCTCTGTGCATGCCCTGTGGAACAACTTTGTACTTCAATAATTCCTATTTTCATTTTTTGTTTTGCTATTTTGCGTGGTTTAGGGCATTAGCGTCAATATGAATTTGTATATTCGTGAGCAAAACTATAATGTAATCCGAGGTACTGAACCTCAATGTTGCATTGATCTGTTCACATAAAATAATCAGATTTGTTTGTATTTCGCAAGTGACGATATCCATTTCCTTTGGCTATTTATAGCTGGATACGTACATGGCAATAAACCAGCGAGCAATCTTTTCTTGGTAATGCTTTCAAAGAGCAAATTTGGGGTGAAAAGTGAAAAGTGTCTTCCTGGATTTTAGTCAGACTAACAGCGCCCTTAACTTGTCCGGGGAAGCTTGCTCAAATTTGAGTGTGTAAAAAAGTGCCCTTTTACGGTTCACTCAATTCCAAAAAGATTTCTAACAGTTTTCGTACATTGAAGAAGAGTTAAAACATGCACGAAAAGTGATTCTGAGAAACTCTCGTTGCAATTTGGTACTTGCACTGCACTGCATTGATACTCGAGCCAGAATCTCGAGTCCTATTATACCGTGTATTCGGTACAGAGGCCTCGGCCAAGACCTTAGGTGGCCGTGCAGCCCTCAGAGTTTGTGAGGGCACGTGCCGAATGAATGCACATCTATAAACTCCTGCTTCATCATGCGGCGCGATCTTTTATGGGGCTACCGAAATGTGATCGTTGACACTAACCACCCGTGGAGTGGAGATAGGTACAGAGATAAATATGCTCGCTTGCCAGGGGTAATAACACCATAAGGAGCCCCTTTATAATCACCAAATGCGCTGTACACGGAGCGTGGTTTTGTTTATTATCGTTTTTATGACCGACTGGTCACATCTGCCGGAGACATCGTGCTAAAAAGTCCCTATGGTGGACTTTGCGACGAGTGATTTCGCATGTCAATGGAAGGTCGGGTGTAAGGAGCAGAGCTAAAGACTAAAATGTGCCCTCGACGGAGGAATATTGCGTGACTGCAAACTTTCCCCTGACAGTCAAGATAATCTTGTTACTGCGATGTCTAGAGGACTGAGACGAGGAAAATTTTCCTTCCCATGATGTGGTTATATCGTAGTATGACGTAAACAAATAAAAAATAATCCGTAGTTTGAATAACATGACAAATGGTATTATGAAATCAAATTCACGTTTTTTAAATGAAATTCAATAAGGGAATAAATAATTTCTATGATCAGGAGAATAGGTGAGGCCATTATCAAAGTCTAGACTCCTGAAGGTCTTGAAGTTTAAAACTAGCGAAGCACATACCTTTTTTATTCAGAGAGTCAAAGAAGTCAATAGCCTATAATTATGATCGATTTCTAACGATATTCCAGAATTTTACTCTCATTTTCCCGAACATCTCGTACATTTCATGGTCTGTTTCTTATATAAGTTGCCTAAAAGAGTCTCCTTCTGAGGACTTGGCGCGTCCACACACTCTTGACCAATCAGAATCGATTAAACTGTCTCCTATCCAGATGCCAGAGCGTGATTTACGCAGCGGGTATTATCACTTCTCAGCGGGCATTATCAGATGTTAATACACGGTCAAGTTGCACTTGGTAAATACGGAGACTGTCTGAGGTATTTATGAATACGCGTTTATGTATTAGGGCTTGGCTAAGTTATGGACCACGTGACTTAGGACGTCAATTCATATGAGTGGTACTAAACAAGGTCAAATTGGTGTTTCCCCTGCTGAAAGTTTGGAGGGGCCAGTGCAGTGTTACTTGTGATGCAGTTCTTTAAATGCTTCTTTAAGTTCCGTTCCAATTAATCAACCTACTTTTAAATTTTTTTTCTCATTTTAAGGCCATTTAGGAACTAGTTTGATTTTTTTGTACTGATCGATGCAAATTTGCATATTTATGAAGAAAGCGTGATGTCATCTAAGGCAGAAACCTCAGAGCTACAACCATTTCCGCACTATCTTACCGTCCCAAATTAAATTCATGATCCGTTGTTGGTGATGAAAGTGGGCCAATGGGCAAAGTGTTATCACAAGATTTTCATTCAGCAAATTTTGAGATGAAAATTCAGACAAATAGCTCCCAAAATGGACAGTGTGTATAAATGACTTCACACCACAGCTCCCTCAATTTGTCCGCGAGAGTAACCAAACTGAGAGGTAATATGTTTCTCTTCATAAAGTTGCGCAAATACTGCACGATAGCCCCCAAAATTCGCATCATGAACCCTTTTGAAGAACACTGCTGTGGTATGCATTTTCCAATTTCCCCTGAAAACAAACAGCTTTGCTTGATCACAACGCGTACAGCTGTCAAACATCAAAGTAAATAAACAGATTGCAAAAAGATTACGTGAGCAGCGTATCAGACAAACTATTGCAGGCCAAAGGGACAAAACAGACCTGCGATACTTCACGTGCATGACACCTGCAGACAACAGTCCTAAACTTTTCGCATTTCGGACACCTGTGCCCGTTTTTCATATTTTTCCTCAAGGAAACAGTAAAAAAGGTTGGTCGGGGCAAAACCCGTTCATTTGGAGATGTATCGCCATGTATCGCTGTAAAAAATAAAACTAATTGCATGCAAATTTCATTTTAACTAAGTCCGTAAACGTGGATTCACAGTACGGTGAATAATAGAGCTCTTAAAAGCATTCTAAGTTGACAAGTCTAAGACCGGATTTGCTTCGGAGACCGCAATTCTGACAAGTTGTAATGGGCAGTGCAAGCATGTTGTTGAGAAGAACCAGGTAAAGGATTATTGCAAAAATATGAAAAGGAGCAAAATTCGTCGAGGGATGCACAAGGGGATCACAGGCCTCAACTTAAAAACCAAATCGAGGAATATACATCAAAAAGCACTTACTTCTGACAAACAGCGGGTTACCGGTGGCTTTGTTGGATTTTATCGCCGTCCCCGAACACAGCATTTCCCCGGTCAGACATACATGATTAGCGTTTCCAAAGGCGGCACACCCTGCCCTATGCGAACTGCATATCTAAAGCCGGGAGGAAATGGAGGGAAAAGTCGTCAGTCATCGGCAAATCTGCGGAACAGTTCTGTCTGCGGCCAGTCTGTAAACGCACACAGGGCACGCCTGGCCAATTCCCCCCACGGTGCTCGTTTTGCGCGTGCACGGATTGTGAGTGATGTGATTGGTCTCAGAGCCGTCGAGCGCAGTGAGACCGCCCCTTCATAAAAGCGCGGGAACCATACGGAAAGTCCATTTTCTCACAGCAATGTGCGTTCGATGTGCACGGTTTATTGCTGAATCCTTTCAATTAGTCTTGTCGCGTCTGCGACTTAATTGTAACATTCACATTTCATCGGACTCGAGGTCTGTCAAATGGAAATCTAACCCACTGGAGCTCAACGTTGTTTTAACGTTGAACAATTGTTGAAACGACGTCACGACGTCGTTCAACCACCAGGAAGGATTTCTCTTGCATTTCTTTGTGACGCAATCTTATGGTCTATATTTACTTGCTCGTCTTTAGCCAGATTACTTTAGCCAGATGCTGAATGAGGCAACGTTACAAAACGGCAGCCAGGAATGTTGGTGCCACAAATATAATACATATGCAGCAAACAACAACGCAAATGATAGGCCTGCATGCCTCTCACTTTCTACCTGAGAAGCTGGCACGATGCCTCTTCGAGTGTTGGCGGAATAAGTAACTGTATATAGCATTACCAATCTATTTGTACGTGATCAGCCCACTCACCTGTGTGGTCACAATTATTTTAATTTAATTAGTAACCAATATTGTGCACCGCAGCAACCTCAGCCTTTCACAGGACCATCTTCGGGCTAACATTAAAGCTTTAGTCTATAGAATGTTGAACTTTGAATTGTTTGTATTTTTTTTTTGAATTTGAGGCAATTTCGTACAAGTTAAACACGTAGGCGACCATTTTAAAATTGGGAACTAAAAAAATTTTCATCCCTTGTTAGTTTGTGAGCAAAAATAACCCCCATCTATCGGTGCACAGCAGCCTCTGGCAGAGCGTGACTATCATAAAGCGATCAAGACGAAGTCAAGAAAGCAACCGAGTCCAACGTGACGAACCGGGGCAACTGTATCGTTACTTTTGCCGCCAACAGCTGACACGATTTACTTATGCGAAAGATGAATCGTTATGCACGTGCGCAAGCTCAAACTTTAAAGTCTTGGATAAAACGAAAACGTGCGCTGTGCACGCGCGTATGATTGAACACACACAGTGGCAAATTGAGTGGTAATCAGACTGCACACAGTGCGCAGGCACCCAGTTCTTTGAAATAGCGAGCGGAAGCTATATTTAGTAATATTTTTATGACTCTTGGAATCCGTTGTCGACGGTCGAGGGTAAGTTAAAATTACTCGACCACTGATTTCACGCTTCAATCAGGGCGCGGAAATTGTCCGCGGACCTTGGTTAGCGACAATCTTGATAGTATGCTCGAAGGTTTCGTTGTGGTGTGTTCAAACTGGAAATGTGAGTGGCTTTGGACTCACTGAACAAGTCTTTTTTCGATAATTTCTACATGTAGATAGCTTGGGTGACGCCATATTTCCCTTAACAGTCCACTCCTACGACCACTGTCCGTAGCACACATTATTCGTCCAACCTTTAGTCTTTATTAAGTTGTGTAAATTTTCAAAATTCACACATTTTAAAATGTTTTTTGAAAAGGTGCCAATCTGGGTGAGAGCAGGTTGCCGTGGGAGCGTACTGCTTGACGTATCGAGAACGAGGTTAGGTAGTTAGTTTTTGTGATTCTTAATCTAGCGCACTAGTAGCACTACGGCATCCAGGGCAAGTCTTATTGTCTTCTTGGCTACGGCTGTTTGCTGAGCGGCGCAAAGAGTTTAATAGTTATAAAACGACAGTCGTCAGACTTTTCATACCGCGATGTCAAAGATTGCAGATAAGACAGTTGCGCTGTACGATATAAATCCGAGGAAAAAACCTGCACCCTTCCTCTATAGGTGTACGAGAAAGATTAACCTAGTGCGAGTTTCCTCGGCCATCTTCCAGCATTCGAATACTTGGTCAGATCAAAACGCTGCTGTGGTTCTTTCGCCTAATCTGCCGTCTTTTCAGATAGAGTTGAGGCTGTCAGCTCTATCGAGGAATTTGCTTGTACGTTCCTTTAGGTCTCAGCGACGAGATTTAAATTAACAAGTACAAGTGAACAGTCATTGCACCCAAATACGTGGACTTTTTAGGGCAGGGGGCTGTGATACCAGGTTATGGAACAAAAGTCAAAATTATCATTTAGAATGCGAATTCCAAGTAATTGACACTGTTTATTTTAACCCAGTAGTTACAAATTAGGGCCGTTTTTTGTTTTGTTTTCTATAAGCCACACCCCTAGCCCCAGAATGTGAAAGTATCATATTAAAATCATATTGAATATCTAGATTTAGGGCTATCAGGGTCAACGAAAGTTTAAGGGTTACTAAGCGCACGTCGCTTAAGTATACTCTCGTAACGCAACCTCATCGTATCAGGCAATTCTAAGGGGGGGGGCGTCATAGCCGCTCTCCATTCTGTAGGCCTTATTAATTAAGGGAAGTATATGGGTCTCTGGTATAATGATTTATCGCTCCATGTTAAGGGCCCGGAAGAACACTCCTCCCTGACCAGCAAATTTCGAAGAATCTTCTAATAAGTAGACTGAAGGCCTGTCCTCTTAAGATGCACACATTAGGGAAACTCCTTGAAAGCGTCTACATCCTTTTGTTTGCTATGTGTGTTGCTGATTACGGTAGGTAGGCGCGTACACTACTTGCAATGAAGTAGACTCAAGTCAGTATTAAAGTAACAGCAGCGGATACCCCCCCAAGTTTAGGTTACTTTGAGTCTAACAACCAATCAACATAATGTATCTTTGGCATGTGACATTCAACGAGCAGAGGTGCCTAGTTTTCCTGTTGAAGCCTGGAATCGCTTTATATATATGGTATAAATTTTAAAGGCAGAATCGATAATATTCATGGTATAAAAGGCGGAAACATTCTCCATTCTTCTTAATGTAAGAACTTGTCCCAAACAGACATGTGTTGTCTTCGGCTTTACCAGTGGTAAAACCAAAGCAGGTTTGTTTTCTTTTAGCCAGAACCTCATTTCGTGGCTGCGGGTGATGCGGTCTGGAAACTGCCCAACATCAAAGATGGCGGACCGCAGAGGACAGTGGGAGACATGACGTAGTTTGCACTGGAGCTTGGTCAAGCAGAAGCCGGCAGAATGCTTCCGCTCCTGCGGAGGCTCTCCATGAATTTATCGCCATCTCGATTCCCAATTGGTCGGTGCTTGAGACAGTATAAATTCGGCGCTCTGTCTGGCACTTGCGTCGAATTTTTCTTGTCTCAATCCAAAACACAAGACTAGTGTCTGTCTTGATTTAAGGTTCCTTTTTTCCCGTAATTCTTTAATGTTGTGTGACGTTGGTAACGCCAATTAATCACTGGAGGCACGGTATTTTTAATTTTGGGAAGAATGCTGCCCCAAGTGTGTTGCACAATCCTTGTACTTTCACCCCTGAGGGGATTTCCTGCAAGCGATTGGCATTTATCATCATGCATGCCATCACCGTCCCACTTCGAACCCAAAATATCTTAACGAGCGATGCGTCAAACGCACGGCTGTATACGTATAGTCGCGCTCGGAATTAGGGACAACAACTTTTCAAGTGTGGCGTTTCGTGTACGCGATTTCAAACTGTTCGCACCGGTGTCAAGACAATGTGCCGGCAATTAAAAAAACGGACGTCATTGCAAATCCGATTAAAAAAATAATAACAAGTTGAGATACTGCAACTTGGTTAGTGGTTTGCGTATGTTAAATGACGTCATTCGCAGTGTCTTCAACTGTTTATGAACTTTTAATTTTGTTCTGTGAAACTCCCATTATTTTGGTTGGAAGAATTATCTGCTGCGAGCAGAACCAACCCCCTCATCGGTTGAAAAGAGCCGTGTCGGTCAGGAGTATTCATGTTGTTGGTAGCGATGCGACAGCAACACTTGCGTTTCCTCCTCGTTCGTGAACCAGCGCAGCAGCGATGCGCAGTTAGTACCAAAAGAGCCTCCGTAACCGTAGAAATAGCGCCCTCTCATGGTTCAGCCTGAGGCCCATAGTTGCTGGTCCCTATTTCGAGGGGAGTTTTCACAGAAAGCAAACCTTCGAATCTGCGTACCAGCGGCAGGCCGTTCGAAAAGTAAGACACTGGGTATGGCGTGTTCAGTGTATCTACAGATTACAGCCAATACCTTCAGCGTGCCCGAATGTGCACTCATGTTACAACAAAACACGGAATTATCCGTAGAGCATAATATTGTTGGAAAAATCCTTACTAAGAAGCTTGCGCGTCCATTTATCGCTCTAGTCTTAACTTGACTCGTTCGCGTTGAAGCTGAGTTACAGTAATTTGACCCGAGAGTATTTTAATGTAAATAAGACGCGTGTCACGTATCTCAGGCGTATCTGAAGACATTTGGAACACGATCTGTAAGATTCTTCCCGCTTTCCGAGATCATTACTGAATTTAATCATAACTTGTCATCGCCGGCATTGCGTTTTGCCTCGTCTAAGGTAGCCTTCAAGGATTCGACGAGCTAATTACAAGGAACCGAAAGTAAGACTAATACAGGTGCCCTAGGGCTTGTACAGGCAGGAACTTGTTTGCCAATGGTGAATGGCCGAATTGACTCTTGCATAATTGTCCTTTTTCAGGGTTTGGTCGAAAAGAGGTTGTATTAAGGGGACTCTTCTGATATTGTCAAGTAACGCAAAGAGTCCTCGCTTCCTGGAAGTGACCTTGTTTTGTTTTACGAGGCGGTTATATGCAGAGACATGAATCGTTGAAAAAAAAAGCAGCAACAGCAGGAACAGCAGCAGCAACAGCAAAAACAGCAGGAACAGCAGCAGCAACAACAGCAGCAGCAACAACAGCAGCAGGAACAGCAGCAGCAACAGCAACAACAGCAGGAACACCCGCAGCAACGGCAGCAACGGCAGCAACAGCAACAACAGCAGCAGCAAAAGCAACAACAGCAACAGCAGCAGCAACAGCAACAACAGCAGCAGCAACAGCAACAACAAAAACAGCAACAACAGCATCATTAACATCAGCAGCAGCAGCAAAAGCAACAACAGCAACAGCAGCAGCAACAGCAACAACAGCAGCAGCAACAGCAACAACAAAAACAGCAGCAACAGCATCATTAACATCAGCAGCAGCAGCAACAGCAAGAACAGCTGCAGCAACAGCAAAAAAGCAGCAACAACACCAGCAGCAGAAACAGCAACAACACCAGCAGCTGAAACAGCAACAGCATGCACAGCAGTTGCAGGAACAGCAGCAGCAACAATAGCATCATTAGCTGCAGCAGCAACAGCAGCAGGAACAGCAACAGCAACAATAGCAGCATTAGCTGCAGGCAGCAACAGCAGCAACAGAAGCAGCAATAACACCAGCAGCAGAAACAGCAATAGCAGCAGCAATAGCAACAGCAGAACAGCAGCAACAGCAACAGCAGCAACAAGACCAGCAACAACACAAGCAGCAGCAACAGCAGGAACAGCAGTATCAACAACAACAGCAGCAGGAGCAACAGCAGGAGCAGCAACAACATCAGCAACAGCAGCGATAGCAACAGCAGCGGTGGCAGAAGCAACAGCAACAACAGCAGTAGCAGCAACAAAGGCATAAGCAACAACAGCAGCAGAAACAACATCAGCAGTAACAACAGCAGCAAACAGCAGCAGGAATAACAGCAGCAGCAACAAGCAGCATCCACAGCAGCAGCAATAAGCAGCAACAGCAGCGATGGCAGCAGCAACAGCAACAACAGCAGTAGCAGCAACAACGGCATAAGCAACAACAGCAGCAGAAACAGCAGCAGCAACAGCAGCAGCGGCAACAACAGCAGTAGTGGCAACTGCAGCAATAGCAGCAGAAACAACAGCAGCATACATTGGTGTGCCTTCCACACCTTCGTGAGTTCGATGCTGGTTGGAATCAATCCCAAACAGTGCACCAGTGTTGATTTTGCTATTGGTTGAACGAGGTCTTTCTTATTCCAAAAAAAGTCTTCCTAGACTTATGCGCTCAGTTGTGAAGCTATTACGTTTGCTGAAGTCTGCCTGCCACTGAACAGCTTGAATATAAGCAGTAATCTTGTTAGTAATGTCGGAATGGAGTCCGGACTCGGACTGGAGTCCGGACTTGAGTCGAATTTTTTTGGACTCGTGACACGGCTCGGACTAGGGTCGCTTTGGACTCGGCTTGGCTCGGACTCGACTAGCGGCTGATTCAGACTACTAACCGGACTTGAATCAAGTCCATTCAAAACTGTTTATAACATTCAGAAATTTCATTGGTAAAACTGTCCACATCTCTCATCTGTTGTCAATAATTGCTGGCGATTCAGCAGAGTTGCCTGTCCAGTGCAGCGTAAAAACATTTTTCATGAAAGTTTGACTTGCTCACAGTTAATCTTGTTTTTGTGGCTTGCGCCTGACTAAATGAAACCGCGTAAAGTAATATGCAAAGTTGACTGGCGTCCTGTCCACCTTTTTATACACACGCAGGTACATAACAGGTACATGTTACTGTACATGCACCGCACATGCACTCATCACGTTTAGTCATTAAGTCATTACCCTCACTGTCAGTTCATCAAAACATAATCTGTTTTGGCTTAACAACAAGCAATCAAGAAGCAATCGGCCTTCGAAAAGCAAAATACAAATTATGTAGTAGCGTATGCACTGAGAAATTGGGAACAAGTTTGTGCGGCACCTTCGGAGCAAGCATCTTTCAAAATCAGTAGGCCTACTATACAGTCTACAAATAGGGCGCCGGTTATCTCGGTCCGTAATCAACTCGTTCCGAGTCAACTCGGAAATACTGTACTTACATTTCCTGTAGCCAATAGTCAATAACCTATAGCCAATAACCAGGCCTTTATGACCGAACTGACAAAAAACAGAGTATAACCGACGAAGTCGCGTCCAAGTGAAAAGCAATCAAATTTTCCAAGGGATGTACCGAGTTGATCTTTTTTTCAGACCTTGGATGTAGTTACTTATGTAAGTACTGATCCCGCTCGTCACATTTTGGGCTGAAACAGAAACTTTTGAATGAATCATGCGCGTGGCACAGCGGTGTATACCTTGTTGTTGTGTTGCCAAATAACCTTGATGTCCTTCAATTCAAATAAAATCTTAGGACTTGACAATATGGACTCGGACTTGGCTCCGACTCGGATTAGATGGACTCGACTCCATCACTGGATCTTGTCATTCCGCCTGAAATGTTTTGTACCGCGGACATTTTTTTTCTCATTAGCTTTCCAAGCTTCAATCCGTCTGTGTAAAATGTTTTAATTTGTCACAGCGATGAGGAGTACATGAATTGCTGCCATCTTGGCGTTTCCTGCAATCTCTGACGCGAAGACGACTGACATCGATTCGATTATCAGGATCAAATCTGAGGAATCGATGATGTTTTGGTGGGGCATCCGTGTGCCGGCCAGGGTCGATTCCTAATTACACGCTCTGGAGGTAATTAGATTGCGACCGAACGCATCCGCCGTCCCGCCCGAGCAACCAGAGGACAAACATCGCCCCAAAGCGAGTCGGGCTAATTCGATGTAACAAACCTAATGGCGACAATGCAGGAACGATCAATTACCAAGTACTTACAAAGTTAATAAATAACGCGCGAGTGGTGACATTTTTTTTTATCTGTAAGGATCGGCTTTGTTTCTCCCTCTTCCATTTCAGAGGATATTACCCATCAACCACCTCAATGAAAGTTCATGCCGGTCTCTAATTTGGTGGTTTGATTTCGGGACAGGCGTCCGGCAGCTGGTGATTAGATGGATGGGTCTGTATTTTCACGAGCTTTGTGATTCTTCCACAGATGTGAAATCGTCCAAGGAGGCTGTGGGAAGAAAGGAAGCGGTCCGTTTGGCTCCAGTATCAAGGAAGCAAGAGAGACACAGCACATGACGTCTGGCCCGCGGAACGCTGTGTCTGGGTGGGTGACAATGGCGTGCTGAACCATTGAAGACTGCGTTTGGCGCACATGCTCACGGTACAGTGAGGCTTCTTCAAGGTGGGGGGTGACATGGATTCGTTCGCCGCTCCGGGAGGAGAGTCCTCCAGCAGGGAGAACTCGACCTCGGATTACTCCTACGACTACTTCAGCGAGTTCGACTGGACGGTCCTGGGGCCGTCCACCGCCACCTACGCCGTCATCTTCCTTCTGGGATTGATAGGGAACGGCATGGTAATCTTCGCCGTTCACCGCTGCCGGCGCCTCCACACCGCCACCTGCCTGTTGCTTGCCAACCTAGCCCTGGCGGACCTCCTCTTAACCCTGCTCCTCGTCCCCACGAAGTTAGCTGTGGGAATTCTCAGCCACTGGCCGCTTGGTGAGGCAATGTGCCGCATCGTAGCCTTCGTCAACGCCTTATCCCCAACCTGCTCTATCTACACCATGGTGGTCATTGCACTTGAAAGGTAGGCTGCTTTCCGCCTTTTTGATTCCACGTGCCGATTGTTCATTATGCAGAAACTGTTCTTTCTTAAGGCGTAATTTAGCCATTGCGGTCCAATCTGTTGCAACTGCTTCATCCTTCCTATTTTTGTTGTCAAATTTGAAGAAAATTGTTTGCATCTTTAAAAACTACCGACAACACCAACTGAACAAACCAGTTTGGCATTCTAACTAACATCATGGCTTGATCCTTTTCAACTGACTACAAAATCGTAGAGGCTGAGTAACAACAACATGGATATGTTCCTGATGTGAAATGACAAAATTCCGAAATCGGACGGACCTCACTCTCTGTTATGGTACCGTGTCTTTTAATTCCCCTATTCATGTGCGAACTCTTACGTGTGCAGTCTTCGATTTGACCGAGAATATGTCTGTTTCAGCCATTTGTGCACCTTAAAACTTAGAGGAGTAATTTTTTCTACATTTGTCATCCTAAAATAACACCGTAAAACTAAAAGTCTCGATATGCCCGCGTGCGTGCGCAGTTGGGAGACGTCAAGGCCTATTGCGCAATTCCTCACAAAATCAACTTTGGCCACAGGACGAAATAAGTAAAATCTTTTTGTATTGAAAAAGTTGTATTTTAACTCCTATGAAAGGAATTCACTTTGGAAAAATCAGTTGACGTTTTGATGCATTCCGAATAACGTGCAATCCCCATGTCGAGTCGAGCATTATAGGTTTTGGAAGTTTTGCATACGAGCAGGCTCAACAGCGGTTGTACTTGGACACGCTGGCGCACTCATAGACCTGGTGCTTATTTGAATAAAGTGGGAAGCGGGAAATTTGCTCTTCCCCAACAAGACTGGCCTGTAGCGAACAGGCTATCAGCTAACGCCATGCAGTGCGCATTGCTTTGGATTGGAACCAGCTGGTCTTTGCTGAGCAGTGATTGGTGCCGGCATTGAAGTGGGCGCTAACGTTGATGCATTATTGGCTACTTGCTTGGGAGCATGCGCACCGATGGAGTGTCAAGGTCTCTAGCATGACAGGCAAGCGGGCTTGGACGTCAACACCAACCGTGTCGACTCTATCGCCCATGTACTTCCCTAACCGATGGTGACCCCTTCCTCACCCCAGCTCCTCCCCCCCCCCGTCGTCCCTTGCACACGTGCCGACGCAGCGGTCGTCTCATATCGAATCGCTGAGATGGAGCCGCACGCGAATTAACGTTTCATTTGAGAGAAATGGGGCGCGCCGGGCTCGGCTTACAGCGAGGGAGGGGGGGGGTGCGGCGTGTCTCGACCGCTCCACGGAATGACGGATCTGGAGCAACTGCGGGGAGTCATGATTTAGGACCGTGAGTTTGATCGACTTGAGGCCTGACTCACCTTGATAATGACGAAGAACGCGGCAGACGCCATGGAGAATAAATTCCCCCCAGTAAGCTTTACGCATGGCCAACCTCGAAGCAATTCAAAAAATGAACTGCTACTTGTTTTTTACGGTACCACGTCAGAAAATAAAAAGAAATAAATCCAACGAAAGGAAACGACCTAGATCTAAAAATTAATAACCTATAAATCATTATTTCAAATCACAGGGGTCGTAAAAGTGGAGTTGGAAGCACACCAACCTGAAAATGAACGATGACAATGTCGTCATAAATACTGGGGGTGGGAACATACATAAATATATATATGTAGTGGGGTTGGAATGATTTTTTATATATATACATTTATATATATGAGATTATATATTTATCTAATCATTCCAACCCCACTTTTTGTGTTGAACAAAAAATTCAAGCGGATTGTTAAGACTCTTCGAACTCCCTAAAGACGAAAATGTACTCAATATCGTTCAAAAACGGAAAACAATAAAAAAAAAGGCCATAGATATGCCATTCCGATGTAGGATTCTGCTTGAATGTAATACATATTGCAGCTGTTCATCAATATCATGGACATCACCCCCCTCCCCGTAGTGTATGGTGTCAGCACCCACCTCCCTTTCACATTCCATGGCCGGGCAAGTCACCCCCCCATCCCCCCTTCCAATTTCCGGCAAAAATTTATGCCACCTCCTGCAGTGCAGGAATATGGCTTACCATAATTATTGGATGAGTTACCTATTGCCAAAGTCTCGGTACGTGTTGATTAAAACAATAAAGAAATGAGCCCGCGAATAAACGAAAGCAATCAACGTCAGCGGTCAAACACTCGTCTAAGAGCAGTCGAGATGGGTGGAATAAGGGTGTCGGGTAATGATCTTTACCAGAATGGATTTGAGATCCGGGTAACGAGTCAAGCAAATTCACTGTGTGGTTCTGAGTGAATGATTCACTCAACTGAGCATGCGTCGATCTTTGCTTCATGAGCCCCAACGCACCCCTGATAACAGAAAAGATTAAAATTCACAAGAAAAAACATATACATGCAGGAAATGTTTGATTGCTATCATGGTGTTTCCATGGAGGCATTCGCTTCAGCTGATGTAGACATGAAAATTTAACTGCTGAAGTGCAATTCTGCAGATGGGATCAGGTGAGTTAATATTGCGTTGACAAAAACGGCAGAATCGCACCACCGACTCCAGCGAGCTCGGGGGTAGAATGGTTAAGATGTCTGCACTAGTAAGCAGGAGGTCGTGGGTTCGAGTCCCGCCCGAGAAAGCCTGTGAATATTTTGCAAGCTCTCGGACAAGCACTGAGTATACAGCGTTTATAAATATATGTAAATCAGGTAAGGCCCAAACCTGTAATTGAAATTAACATCTCCCCAACGCGAAGTCCATCTTTAAAACAAAAACGAAGAATCGCACAATGAATCGAAACCTAATGACTGTCGCAGTAAATGTCTGATCATATGATCATTTGAGAACAGTGTTATGTTATATATGTATGACACTTTCATCGAATTATCGTAAATATATATAAGAGAAAATAATGACAAGTGAACAGCAAATTCACAGAGATTCATATCGAGATATATTCGGCTTGGGTCAGAAGATCATTCATTATGTTAGGGGCCTAATTCATTCTTAACGTGTTAAAGGCGACCGACCATCAAACTGATACTCTGATAGAAATGATCGAATTCATTACAAAATGATACACACGTTCATCGCAAGAAAATTGGGTAACCGTCCGTTGGTGTCAAAATGTGCTGAGAACCGAATAATCCTTTCGGAGGAGACAGGATCAGAAGTGACATTCAAATGAGGTGCGGATTCTGACGAGAATTTGGCGGGCGCTAAATGCGCGTCGACAGCCCAGCGGGACGGTTGCTAATCTGTCCAAACAAAAAAACGGTGTCAAAACTGGCACGTGACGAGCTGGTTTCAGTTTACCTTCTCGGCCTGAAAGTCTCGCCTGAAATCCTTGCCAAGACATGGACCACCCGCGTTTGCAGGATATGGAAGGATTTTGCACCTCTTGAGAGCCAAGAGCTCAGGCAATGGACGGTGGATATGAGGGGTCTTAACGCGATGACAGTGCTATGGCTGTCATAGGATCGACGCCTTAAAGAGAACCAGGTCTTTTGCTTAGCTCTCTCACTTTCCCTTGTAAGCTTGTGCAAAATGTATTAATATTTAATCGATTATCGAATATTCGAGTATTTACGCTTCGATTCGAATATTGTAGTTACGATGCATTTGATAAATGTGCAGAAACTCAGTTTCTTCGTAACCAAATCGCCTTCTTAAGGATTTATGATGTGATATTATTATGCGTCATTTCTTTTACCTATGCTTCTCCAGAGGCTTGGCTGGCCCAAAACTTGCTGCCTTACCGAATATTGATAGAAATTCGAACCATCAGTCATTCGGTCTGAATCACCCTTACCTGCAATCTTCATTTCGATGAATCTCATTTCGTTTGTCGTACCACCATCTGACCTATCTCAGTTTATGACATTTTGAAAAAAAATAAACGTGTTTTAAGTTGGGTCGGTGTTGAATTTTTTTCCTTTTCCCCACAATACTAACTTTTATCGACACAGATTTTGTATTTTGATAAAGTTAGATACTTAAATTAACATATGAGATATTTTGTTGGAAAAAATCTTATGTACGAGGTTAAAATGAGGCATCCAAACCATATGTCACTTTGTTCAATTTTATTGTCTTATTTTATGAGCGCAAACTGCGACCTAGACAGATGGGTCACTTCGTGGAATGAAGCATTTCGATTTCTCTGTAGCTGAGAGTGACCTGTGTCGTTTGCACATGCTCGCGCATACTAACGCATGCTCGTGCAATGGACATCATTGCTTTTAAATGACAAATGTCAGAGTTATTTCATAATCGTTTTAAAGGACAAAAGTGACTTTTAAATGACCTTAATAAAAGACTAGTAACAGCTGCAGAAAAGCACCTGGTTCAATGATGCGGAGTGCCAGCATTGCAATGCATCAAAAATCTTAGGGGAAATGCACACAAACAGTAGTGTTTTGGATTAAAAAATAAAATGTCAGACTTACTTTTACGCCTAGCTTAGGATTTCGTGTCATCGTACACACGAATGCCCATCATGATTTTATTCGAATTTCAGCATAAAAAAAGGATTCACCATAATAAAAAAAGGAATATACTTAGGTTCAGTCATTCAGTCGTACAGAAACAGAAACTCAGTTGAAATTAAGGTTCAAGGTTCAGCCACCGAATGACACGAAACAGCACTAAAGACTGGTTCCGAATAACTGAACTCCAAATGACATCGATCAGTAAAGTGGTCCTGATACCAGACTGTGTAAGTCACTTCCTGGAAATAAAACAGCGTTGTCTCAATGCTTCAGTCCCTGAAATAATAATTTTAAATTTCGTAGAGGTAGGTCAACATTTTTTGTTACCCAAACTAACTTAATTATCTTTGCCAAGCACCTACAAATTTAGAACTTTTAGAAAATAAAGATTTCATCATGCATGACAACAATATGCTAAAAACCCAAATTCGTCAAAAACTGCGATAGGTCAGATCGTCGTACGATTGACGATTTGGAGTACATCAATGATAAATCTCACTATACTGACCAAGTATTAAGTTGAAAATTTGCCCCCTTTCTCCCTTAGAAATCCACTACGGTTTAACTTTAAGCATTCGTCAATGTGCTGACAGCACGTGCAGGGCGTATTCGACGATGCACGCCGTTCCAAAATGCCCTGAGCAACTGGTTCTTCTATCACGTTCCATTTTGGCGCTTGTGATTGTCTGAAAAATACGACACTTTCAATCACCACGTGTCCCAGACTGTGGCTGTAGATAATATGTAGGGCTATCAGGAGGACCAGACTAGCTTTAGGTGAGAGGCGATGCGTAAAAATCAATTACTTTAGGCAAGTTCGTTTGTTGAAGAGAAACACACATTTAAATTGACAAGAACATTTTTTTTTTAATAGTGAAAGAAAGCATTGCTAAGAATGTAATTCCAAGAGGGATCTCCTTGTACGGTTGCTCAATACACCTTGTGACCGTTTCGAGCCTGTTGTCCGGATAGACCCACAATGTTCATGCGTGCCTAATGTCGCCTCGGACGCCGACAGACTGGAAACACGTCTATATGAGAACGCTGCCCTCACGGCACGGAATACCTGGGTGCGCGATATGGTGATTTTGATCGCTCCCGGGGCGTCGGGGGCTCAAAAGACGAAGTTTCCGATGGATGTGCAATTACTGGAAACCGATGTTTCGTCTCCCCGGAGGGTAACCTGGTCACGTTCAGCGACCAGGAGTCGTCACACGATGTGAACTCGGGAGACTTTTCACCATCTGCAATAGGGATAGGGGTTCCAACCCGGCTAAAGGGGGCTATGAACGCTACATCCCTTGACGCGGATCAGTGCATGCCCATCAGGCATCGTTCGCTTGGACGCTCCGAGGCATGAGAGCCTGCAGATTGCCCGTGACAGGTGTCGAATATATCCACTCATTTTGCTTCCCGAACGTGTCCACTTTTGATAACCCTTTGTCGCATTCACATCTATCAGAATAATAAAAGGCTATAGAAAGGAGAAAAGATGGAGACCTGTCGTTGCAATTTGCATATCCCGTTCGTGACTATACATGAGAAAAGATCTGCCCATATAAGAGAATCCGAAAAGAAATATTCTGATTGAAGTCTTGAAAAAAACGTTCAAACTGACAAGGCAGTGTTTCTGTGACTCGATTTCGTTTGTGAAAATCGATATCCCACGTAAATCGATACGTTTCCGATACATACTACACGTACTGTTTACAATACATTGAAAAACCGAGATGGAATACAAACAATGGACAGTTGGTACAACATCACTCTGTTGATGATTGATTCCCGCTCAAATTCAGCCTTTTGGCGAGTTAAATCTGAATACAATTTCGTACGCTAGTTCTTTAGTTTCACGTGAAAACAACCAGTTTAACTCTCCGTACTCAAGACACTGTTGCTCTACATCTCGTGATTCGGGGCAAGGTTTTGCTTAGTTAAAGAAACCTTGCACCAATTCACTGTTTTTAATAGATATTAAGATTGGCACAAAGTCACGACGTACAGCAACCGTGTCTTTAGTCGGGGAAATTCAAAGTGTTAAGTGGTAATCAGATAACTCAGTGTACAAGATTTCATTCAAATTTAACTCGCAAAGGGCTTATATTTGACCAGTTTGAGTGTAACTTGCAAGCAACTTTAAGTTCGCTTTTACAGTAATAATCACTGTTGATTTGAGGCTTGTGAAATTCTTATCTTGGTGATTATAAAAGTCAAAAGGCAACCTATCTAAATCTGGTAACCACTGTTGGATTAGACACCTTGTTAATCCTGACAGCATGCCCATTTCTGTGTTTTATCACTGGTCTTCCAATACAATTACCGGTATTCCTCTACAATACAGAGGAAGAGAACATCAGGTAAAAAGGCTTCACTGAATTAATCCAAGGATTCTGTTTCCTTTTGTAATAAAATTTGCCTATTTACCAAACGCAGAGGTTTAACACAGCCTCCGTTTTTAAGGCAAGTAGGTGACAATTGTTAAAGGCGTCATTCTTGACTACAGTCAACGATCGCCGAGTGCAGCTCCTCGAGTGAATTGGCCATCAGAGGGAATGAATTCACCTTCTTCATGAATGTGTCACACCCATCAAGTCCAATTTCGTGCCAGGAATACCTCGATCGGATGAGACAGCTTCACTTTCCCCCTTTCTTTTTCTATCTCCTAGCGGCAGGTGTTTTTGTTGTTACCGCGACGCAGGGCGTCCGAGCACGACGAGTCCCTCGCTCCTATGTCATGATGGATGGATTGCCGCCAATTACGAGCCGTCCATGGAGTGTGATACGAGCAAGGCTCGGTGCTCTGCAGCAAGCCCAATTTATCCAGTGGTGAATTCAGAATCATGGAGCTTAGTGCGCATACGTATGGTCATCACTCATCTTGCAAATACCGCTACAAGTGAACCGTGCTCATTTGACAAATCCAGATTCGACTGGAAACTAAGTTTCGCCTCACATTTGTTTTCTTGGAAGAAGAAGCCGGGGTTTTGATGCAACACTTCGATCGACACATCCGGGACTACACTATTAGATAAATTCCTGTACATCATTTCAGCTTTAGATTTTCCACGCCACATAGAAATGTAATCTTACAAAGCCCCTTATTTCGCCCAATCGGATGGCACAGACAGTAATTCCTAAGACTTTCCGCGTAAAAATAGCTCCCATGGTTTGCAGCCCTCCTTTTTCACCCTCGGGGTACACCAAAAGATGGCGTCGCTGATATAGAGGAAATCCGATTTTCTTTCACGTCTGGGCTCAAATTTCCCAGACCGGTATCAGTCAGCGAGGATCTGAAGCCCCCCAAAAAAACTCCCATAGCTGCCGGAAAATCCCGCCCAAAATGGCTCGAAGCACCGTTGCGGAAAACAACGGATCTGTGGTGGATTTGAAGAGGACTCTGCCAGGAATGCACTAAGATTGTCGAGTTCGATAAAAAGGCAACAACAAGTGGATTCGGAGCTGGATTTGTTTCTTTCCATCCGGTAAATAATCATCACTTACTGAATTGGAATGGGATGGCTTAGGAGCTGCTGCTGCTCCTTTGACATGTTCATTCAGTGTTCAGAGCTTTGCTATGACTATTGATGCAAGCCCTTTCTACTTATGAAGATATTATGCCCATGCTACGGGTAACAAAGAGCATATATAGGCAACCGACAGCGACAGACGGAAACGGCCAAGTGTGAAGAGATGGCAATTTATTCCATTGAGACCAAAGAGTGCTAGCTTGCTGCCTAGACCTTGTTTGGGTCAGAATGTAATGATGACCTAGACGCCGTAAAGAGGCCGGTCCGGGGATCATGGCTGTGCAAATCTCTGATCCACGACCATATTCATAATGTATGCAGGGACGCATTAGGCTCGACACAAGCCCAGTTTTGCCAGGAGCGGTTAGCTAACCTAGTCGCAGCAGTGAGCGCCAAACCAAAAGAATAGATGGATCCCAATACGACACTTTTAGCGTCGATCTGCGCACTTCCGCGTTTGAAAACGAGGCTGTATGTGTCAGCTTCAATTCTTAATACGATCAGACGATTAAAAGTAAGGAGTCAAGACACAAAATACATAAAGATATGTTAAATTCAGACTTTTCAGGCTGCACATTTTTGTGGAAAAGTCTTTCAGGATGACTCGACATATAAAATCAAAAGAAAAAATAACGACAATTGACCGCGAATTAACGTACCTGCGATGGTCGTGTATCTTGTGCAGTGGGCGTGGTTTAAACTGAAGTGGTGTCACACTTACGAACCGGATACTCCATGTACCGTGTGGACTCCGCGGGTGCGTGCGACGAAGTTCGACACAAAAAACCTCGGTTTCGATGCAGATATGCGTAAACGGCGCTAATGTGAAATCTCTCTATATTACTTCTAAAGTGTTAACAAGATTTCCTGGAAATAGATTTCCGTCAATATAATACTTTCCGTGTACACTCCTTGAGTGCGTTTCGTGTCCACTGCGTTTCCGTGCCCTCTCACGCAGGATCGTACTGACTCGAGGTTCAGTCCCCGAACCAAACTCCCAAATAAAACTTTTTAGACAAGAAAAGGCAGCAAACCATGCGTGGTCTTGGAGTTGAAAAGCCCCCCCCACTTACAGGAAGCTGGTCCTCACCCCTGGGAATTGTTACAGTTTACGCGGGCTTGCGGTCGCATATTTATTCAACCAAACCAAAGCAGTATACCATTACAGAATACAGCAAGAAGCACAGATAGAATTAAACAAAGCTTCTTCGCACCGGCCACCAGATCGAAAAGTTCGACATGGAATTACGTGTGTGGTCGATAAACAGTTTCTTTCCGATTTTAATGGCCCTACAGTGTAGATGACTCAAAAATAGAGAGTCTCTTATTTCCAGTAAATTTTACATTCGAGCTATTACCGCGGCACTTACCGTTGACCTCTCTGGGCGAGCTCAGGTGACCCGTTACGATGGTGAAATTACCAATATCGATCCCGTCTGGACAAAGCCAGTTTCAAAATTACTGTAATTGCTAAGGCTAAATGTGAGCTCATCCGGATTTTAAGTATTATCTTTGTTGTCCCACGCGTCCACAAACGAGAACGAAGCGCCTCGCACCCGAGGTTTTGATTCAGTTTGTCCCCTGTCCTCGACTTCAGCCTTGAATGAAACAACTTGAGCCTGTGGGATAACATGACGCGTCCCACGGGAGAGAACAGCCGAGAGCACACGCTGAGTGGGAACCCGAGCGGCAGTTCACTGACTCCCTGCATTGTTAGTCAGGATCGGGTTTCACTAGGAATCGATTAGTGTGCTTTTCGTAAATGAGTCTGTGCAGTTTAATGAAATTGAGACAGATAGCTAATAGAACATTCGACAGCGACGAGAGCCGGAGAATCGTCTGCACGTAGGCAGTTCATATCACCGAATAGACGCGGGAGGGCGTCCTGTTAATTTTTTTTTTTTTCATTTCTTGAATGTGTGAGGCTCTGGCTTTGTTAAGTCACCTCTTCATTCAAACCTACGCTTGAAGCGAAAGTGAACACGAACGTGTGACTTGAGATTAAATACTGAGAAGTTGAACGCACCCAATGTCAACTGCAAATAATTCGTGACTTATCCGCTCGCTTTTCCCTAACGTTCGCCTGAAGTATGAACCGGCCTTTGCGGCTCATTAAACTCCAAAAGTCGTCACTCCGTTGTCGTAAACCACTTTTTGACATGAATAGACGCTAGGGTCGAGTTCAGGCGGCCTGTTCTTGACACGAGTTTCGTGTTCTCGCACTCGCACGGCGGGAACATGGCCCAAGCACACTGTTCTCGGAACAGGTTCACACACCACTTCCTCGTCAGGGTTTTACACGACCACACGGGAAAACTCGTGAGATTTGATTTTTGAAAAGATGAAAAACTATCGAGATGGCTTACAAAGCTGGAAACAATGGACAATTCTCCAAAATTAACAGCAATTTTCCATGACAGAAATGTTTTTTAATGGAAAAGAAGTTAGCCCAATTATCCAAACAATAACTCTCGAAGAATGCACAAGGACGCCGCCATGTTGCATGTTGCTAGCATGACACAAATAACTAGTACCGATAACCGGTTGTACCCACGAACAACAAATCGAGCTCTTCGTGAACATACGAAAACAAGCCACCCGAACTCAGCCTAGGTGTGTGGGCCTCGAGCTGGACCAAGAGAGGGCGCAATTTTCTTAGCGACGGAGGCTAACGACTATTTCATGAACGACTATGAAATGCACATGTTACGGTCGCATCGCTACCAACAAATTAAACACTTCCGGCCAACGCGGCTTTTTCCAACCGATGAGGGGGTGATTCTGCTCCAGGCACATACCTTGCCATTCTTGTGGAAGGTAACGCTTCTATCACTGCATCCATACAACTAATGAAGCGGGAAACTGGTACCGGGAAAATCACCAAGTTTTACTAAATTTTTATGCAAACTACAGAAAATTTAGTTTGCGGAAGAAGTAAACAAATTCGGATGTACAATTTTTTCACACAGATAACCATAAATATTCAGTGCAAAATCCTACAGTCAAAACAATGTGTAATGTCTAACAGTCACACGAGCTTGTCTCTAGAGGACGCTCGTCTATTATACTTTGCGATGAGAAATTATTACATACTGCAAAAATAAACAAAATCTTCTGCTTGACAAGCATTCTTACCTTCTGACCCACTGTCCAGTCATCCACCAGCACTGCTTATTCTGAACGAGTCTCTTTATTCCTTGACAAAGAGATATGAGGGATTCACGTCTAATTATCAGACCCAAGTCATACATTCTCTCACGCAATCGACACAATCCGTTAATTATGATGTGTGTTTTATTTTTACACTGCAGCCGTCCATGGTATCATCCGAGTGACGTTGGTCACTCATCTGGAGACGGAAACACATTCTGCCTGTGCCCAAACGAATCACTTAAACTACCTCTGAACTCCATGTCACACATTGACGCCACCCCAAGGAACTAATCCGGGCCGATAAGTGTGGTTGGCGAGTTATACCATAGAGGAAGGACACACCGTCCTCTATGGTTATACCAAGCACGCCCAGCGCTGAACAGATCGATTACGTAACACCCTCGACATTAATAGGCGCGCTTGAATAGTTGCTTCAGCTATGCTATTTGGTGTATAGCAAGGAATGCATTTAGTTTGCATGTATTACATTTCTTTCTTTAAAACTACGTGACTCCAAGTATTGGGCTGGTGGGTACAGGTATCGTTCGTGGCAAGCGAAAGTAAAAGTAACCCACAATGCTTTGCTATACAGCTCTGACCAGAGCTGTTTGTAGAGGAAGTAGCGCCAGCTTGAGATTTTGGACACAAAATGGCAGTTCATTATGTGCAAAGTAGAGCATGCAGATATAGCATACCAACTGTCTTTGTGCACTGGCGCACGCACCTGCCAGTTTGTTTCTAACAATGGTGACACACATGTTGCAACTCTCCCTTAACCTGACTCTGGCTGTAACTATGTAGTGAAAGAAAGCATTTCTTCGGGCAAGTTCGATCAAGAACCATAGTTAATCGTAGTTCGATTAACTCTGATCAAACCGCACGCTGGTCCACGATATTTCGACAAGTCTAGTCAACTATTCGCAACCAGCCTATTGAAGTTGGTTGCATCGTTGGTTGCCATAAACTGGGTTTTGATAGCACTGTGGAGAGAAGACCAGTTCTAACAATAATACTGAAATAAAAAACAGTACGTCACTAGTAAACGACCATTCTACTTTTATTTATTCTATTTTGCCATTCACGTAGCAACCTTTCTTCCCCCTTTGGCCTAACGACCTGACAACGATTGACTGGGGTCATTCACACTTCAATTTAACTGCACATGCGCTAGGTACGTCACGAATCAACCACTAGTTAACTAGTGGTCCTTCATTGAACTTGCCTTATCTGCACGTTGTGACGTACGTACTTGCTTAACTTTTCACGAAGAAAATTAAAAATTGCCATTCCCGGCACATGGTGAGGACGATATGAACGCTTGGATATATATGAGGCAGAGCTTCTGGATCCTCATTGATAAAGTATGGTGTCTGTGTATGAGCGTGTTCATATGTAAATGAAAGACCCCATGTAAGAGGTCGAGGGTCAGAAGCAGTGATGTAGTCGAGTACTCTTTGAGAACCAAGTTCTCTACCAAATATTTAACTAGTTAGGAGGGAACAAAGCTGAAGTACATCGGCATTTGATGGTACATGCATAAAGGTAAGATTACAAAGCAACATAATAACTTCAGACCATCACTGTTTGATTAAAATTAACTTTTTAGGACCAAAGTACGCGGAAAGTACTCGGCCGAGTACCTCCGAGTTCTTTTCTCCTTAAAACTTAAATTTTACACAACCAGGAGAGTCTGAAGTCTAACATTTATTTTGTAATCTTACCTCTGCACATTTACCATCAAATGCCTGTGCACTTTATTCCCTCCTACCCAGTTCAGTATTTTGCAGAAAACGTTGGTACTCAGAAAGTACTCGACTACAACACTGGTCAGAAGGACGGGTAGTCGCTGAAGTCCTTAGGACGTGACGTGCGTGCTCAAACAACACGAGCACTTGTGCGCGTTCTCAAAAAGATCGTTGTGTGGCACATGTCGCAAGAAATTCCTCTTCAAATTATGCAGCTCATGCGAGCACAAATCCCAACATCTCAGGATCTTGATATGCCGAGCGAGGAATGCACACGTATATGATCATAAGTACTAAATTATAACGACCTTTTGAAATCGTCACGAGTGGCCTGAGTTGAGGTGACCCCAAGAGAATACCGTTTTCTGCTGACTATAACCGCGGGAGATTCTCCTGCAGATCATGTTGATCCTTTGCATAAGGTTCTTTGGGCAATTCCCAATTCCGTCAATCGTTAATAAAGCCACCAGGCTTATGTGAAGTTTATGCCACAACAAACGAGTGGGATAATTGAGCTTGGAAGTCCATTTCGAACAAATCCCACGCATATACATTTGTTTTTTTCCAAAATTCAAACGGCCGAGGCAGCTTTTGTTAGGGCGGGGGCTGTTTAAGCCATTGCCAACGGCCAACTCAGGAAAGACTGAACTTGCAAACTATAAAAGGTTTTAACGCCTTTGCCCCAAATTCTGTATAGTACTGCTTATCAGTTAAATTAAGCATAATCTACCCAAGATTATTACGAAACAAATTATTGACTGCTTTATCTCGCGGTCCAGTGAAGTTTGGTTCCCGTGATCTCTATACTATTTTACTGTCTCTTGGCGTTGCCTCGGGAAAATAGAATGCCCGTGGATCACCTCGGGGGGCAAGTTTTACTACACCACTGTAAGCAGTCAATATTTGTATATTAGAACACTTGAAGCAGTCAATATTAGAACACTTGAAGCAGTCAACATTAGAACACTTGAAGTAGTCAATATTTCTCTAATACCACAGGGGCATAACGAAACTTTGACGCGTGCCTTGGAGTATCACTCACATGCCAATCAAGTGACCAACGCCTGGTAGATTTGCAAGCGTTTTACCCTCTGAACGTGGCATTCTCTAAAAGCAAAAGAATGAAAACCTATTCTCAAAAAGAGTGACTCCATCATAAATCCACTTAAAAAGGTTGAAACTCACCCTAAAAGAGGAGCTATAATAAAGGACAACTCTTTCACGAGTTATCCTTTGTAATGATTTCTCCTTGGCAGAGTAGAAATTTCACTCTTTTGGAGTGGTTTTCACTCTTTTTAGAATAGATTTTACTCTTTTTCGAGTGCTTCTCGCTCTGTTGGAGTGGTTTTTATCAGGGAATCATTCTTTTCGAAAGTGAGTTTTGTCAATCTTGTGTGTTTGTGCGAACGTGTCTTAACCCATGGACTTGGCGAGGACCCCAACAACGTTAACTCATTTTCACTGCTCCGGTATCGTGCCAACTGCCGTACGAAGGCTGCGGCCTCGTCGCCGGTCCAATTAACGAATGATCAAACTTGGCGGCAAAAACGTTGAGACGGGCTTTGATCCAAGGTAAGCCAGTTCAACTAAATTATTACCTAATACACCATAATTCATTTTGTGCTATAAAACAGTGGAGACTCAGGAAGTAGTGGATAAGAAAGCACTCTGTTAATTTCAATGTTTCATAACTTCTAATCAGGCCAATTACTACTCAACATCATTTTATCAGAGTCGATCTGTTAAAGGATTGAAACCGTGCATCCGGTAGGCTTGTTCATGTGAGGCATTCATTCATACTGAAATTCTTCCTCTTCCAAAGCCTCTCCATTTTAATGACGAAGTTCTTTAAAATAGCAGGATTCAGGAAAAACAACGCTCCCAGAAAAAGGCCCTCGAATGTAGCTGGAGACGTTCAATTCGTCACTGCAGAACCCTGGAGGGGAAATTGGGTTCTTTCAGTCAATTTTGGCAGATTTTTCGGAAACCACTGTGTAGCTTCACTAGAGCCTTTCTACGTCCTGCCGTTTTCCATGCTTCCGTTTTTTGGTCCACCGTGCATTACTCAATCTGTTTTGAGATTTGATTTATTTTTTATTGCCAGAACTTCTCGTAACGGATAACAGGGACACGGAAAGACCTTGATGGTGCCGTGAAAAATTCCAGCTTACGCGAAATTCACAGCAGTATAAAGTATTTTTAAAACATTTGCAATATTCAGAAATTTGCCAACTGAGTGGCACAAATATTTTTCCGAAGGATTGTCGGGGAAAGTAATTTATTCTTATTTCTGTAACAGAAAGACGATAAAAATGATGATGAAAGGAACTAAAGATAACTTCAATTAATCTCAAAACTACCCCAGGTCTTATTGAAAGATAGTCAAAGATTACTTTAAAAAGTGGCAAGGCATTGTGCCGTAAGGGGTTTTGAAGAGGCCAATTAATCAAATTCACTCCGCACGTTATAAAATCGTACACACATAATGACAATAGAGTATCCACCAGTCAATGTTTTTTTGTGCTTGGTTGTACTTGGAAAAAAACACACACTCGTAAAATTGGACATTTCTCTTTTGTGGAACTGCAGCACAGTTTTGATTAGAAAAATCTTAATCAGTGCGGCTTCAGTACCAGGGTGTGTATATATAACAAAGAACAAGGTAGACCACTGTGAGGGGCACTAGACACGTGGAATAATTCAGTTCAGTTTTGTTCATTTTATTTCCGCAGCGCCATCATAAACTTTATGATTTAACTAATTATTGAAGTATGATAGTGTTAACAATCAGAGGCGCTGAATGGGGACATATTAAAAAGCAATGTTTGTAAGCATGAACCCTTTTGTATTAAAGTTACATTTACTTGTAAACTATCTGAACACGGAACAAGACTGCAGGGTCCAGGACAACATTAAACACACACCAGTCCAGTAAAATTTCTAACTAAAGTAATCAGAAACACGAAAATGGAATTTCGAACTGTTTGAAAATTTTTAAGCGGACACCTTGTGACCGTCCGGTATTCTTCAACCAAACGGCAGTATCGCTCGCAGAATGATGGGCTTCGTTAATATAAGGGGGGGGGAACAAATAAATTTTAATGAAATATGAAGCCACCCCTTTGAGGAGAACGGATATTTGATGCCGACAACTTTTCCAGCTAACGTTAAATCTGAATCAGTAGGGGGGGCCGGAGATTGAGGCTTTGTGTAGTTCATGGAAGGCGACAGGTGTATTGATGAATTAATTTAAACAAAGAATCGGGGAAAACTGTTTGGATATTTAAGTCTCAAGCACCTGTAGTTAAAGGTTTGAATATTGGCATGGTATTCATGGATTCGTTTTATTTGGAAAACATTTCTAACATTTAACATTTAGACTGTACATTTTTTAATAATTTGGTTTACCAAGTCAAGACCTTTAAATTTAATTTATTTCCTGCTGAAGAAATTTTTTCATATCATGCCTTTTTTGGACCTGAAGGAGAAGTAAATTCGGAAAAGTAGCCGAGATTTTGAAGAAAACAAAATGAAGACATTTATCTCAAAGGCAGCACCGATGTGGGATAATGGATGTGAATGGGGGGGGGATTCCGAAGTTTCCGGTGTTTGTACCAAAAAAAAGCAGAATTAAGGATCAAAACAGCATGCTTTATGAGTAGTTGATACGGGGTAGATATTTAAGAGAATTATGCAGAGGATTCTCTTTAAAAAAGTGCATTTTGCCCTTTTTAAAGTCTTGATTTCCTGCAACCTTTCCGCGGGAATGCCCCAGCAGGAAAGATTCCCATTACGCCTGTGCCAAGGTATTTACGACAAGTTTGAGAAGAACTATAAATGCGGAGACCTTCGGGGTTAACTGTTCCACAGCAGCACATGAATGATTACTTCAAATGTCATTTATCGCAATTTTTTCTTTTGGAAATATTTTGCCGACGAAGGAGAAAATAAAGGATTTGCGGCATCAAGTCAAGTATTACCTCCGGGGCTCAACGAAGAAAGGTTCAATGTCCGACGGATTTAGAGGTCTGCTACTGTCGACGGCAGATTCCGTGTATTACGATGGATGTTTATCACCACATCAACTCATGACGAGACTAAATGCTGATTTGAATTTCAGGTTCAGAGCAGCTCCTTTTGTACAGGGCATTCGTTCCTGTCACAAAAATAGACAAGACTTTCTTTCAACGTTTGAATATTCTCCCCAACAGCAGTATCTGCAAGTGATCACTGAGTACCACAGGGTAAAAATATTTGGTGATAATTTTGGCTATTTTAAAGCTAAAATTTAAAAAAGTAAGATAATTAATATTCACTACAAATCAGAGTCGGAGTACCTACATTGCCGAGAGATTTTCACAGTTTTTTCTCCTGTTTAAATTTGTTTCTGCCCCAATTGTCAGCCTACCAAACTCAGAGGTTGCTTATACGTGCTGTTAGATGGAATTTCTGTCTGAGTTCAGCTGACTTTAAGCCTTCTTATTTTCCCCTCCACCTTTTAAGCTGGCAAGAGCTTAGGAAAATCTCAAAGCCATTCATCCCGGCCGATTGCCTGATTTGAACGGAACTGCGCTTTAATGACAGACGAGCCATTGAAATATTTGATCGAGTCAATAGAACCTTCTCTCAATTATCTGGACCAATTCAATTGGCGGCAAGCACTTTTATGGCGAGGCAGGTCGTTTGCACACTATTGTGTGCCGCCCAATTCGGCTGTTCCGGAGTAGTTCATCACTTATCGGAGGTAGCGCTGGTTTTTTGGTATTCCCCGCGAGGGCGGTGCAAGGAGGAACTGCCGCGTGATTCCAATCGGGTCTGATGTGGCACCTGCTCTCCTGGCTAACTGTCACCTAGTTGTGATTGTTGTCGGGCGGATGGAGGGAAAATGCGCCTTAAGCTCAAAGGGCTGAATCAATTATACATCAGGCGCACCTTTGGTGTCATTTCTTGTTTGTGGGACGGACCAGAAGGTTCAACATTATCAACCGTGAACTGTCGTGCCGATTAGGTTTCTTTGAATCTGTTGAAAATGGAAAAATGCGTTAGGTCGGTTTAACATATTTTATTGGATTTATTCATCTTTATACTCAAATAGAAAACGGTTATCTGTTGAATATGATTCGGATTCAAACATAATTATTGTAATTATTATCTACACCTTGATATTTACAAATGGCTGTGAAAATTCTTGCTAATTGACAAATGGCACTTTAGCAGTTTCGTCAAGGAACTATAATCTGTCGTTTATCTTGCAAGATAACCATTATCAAAGATAATTTACCCTGTCTACGTTGTATCCAAAGTGCAGAGTTCCCCTGGCTTTGTACACTTTGATTAAAATTTTAATTTGATCAACAACATGAGATTAAAATGACTGGGGGAAAGGTGGACAGAAATGTTGATTGAGAGACAGACGCAATTGTGGTTGACATCAATCATTCACAGGACGTAGCAGCCCACGCTCGGCGCAACTCCCGGGTTAAAAAAGTACATCTACACGCTTTAAGACTGACTTTTCCCCCTTCCGAGCTGGCCAAGTATCCAGCTGAACTCCTTGCACGGTTCGACACGATGACGTATGGCGACCCGTGAAATCCAACGCGGACGTTAACCGCGGCGGTAATTGGTTCGGCCGAGTACCTCCTCGACAGGGAAAGTTCAATTTAGGGCTCGTCGTTGTTTAAGTAGAGCAAAAAAGGTCACGATTTTTAGGTACATCCGTCTTGTAGAGAGACCGATTTAGCTTGTCACGGATGCTACTACTTCTGCCTGCTAAGGTTCAGTAAGTGGCCAAAAGAGGAAAAGGCGATAAGGGTTTCTTTTGACAGCGTTCATTACGAACAAATATTCTTCGAATATATAACATATTTCTTTGAATACAAACGGTGCCACCGTGACTAATGTGTTTGTAGTTGTGTTTTTGGACAGGGGAATTAAAATCATTTTCTTTGGTGAGCGAGGGATAACAATGTACTGTTAGTTTAGAAAATTGCTCACAAATCAAATCGTTTAGTATAATTCTGGAAAGGAAGGACGAATACATGCCACAGGATTCAATTTTGTCACTTTCCCTCTGCTTTGTTTGTTTGCCTTTGCTTTTGCTTTGTCCTTTGTAATGTAACCTTATTAGGAGCAGGCCATCTTAATAGAAACTCTCTTTGGGTCGGCAAGTGTTACAGATATGACTGTCCCTGGCAGGAATATACACGATGGCACTTTTTTTTCACGCGCGTATAGGAGTTGAGCTGCTTTCATCAGCACCCACAAATTTGAGGCGCTCGTTCAAGCAGTTTGGTATTATTCAATGACTGTGTGGAAAAATGGAGTAGGCAAATGTTTACCTACTTTGTACATTGGAAAAGAGGCCTGACTGTAGAAACTGTTCGAAGTACCCTTTTGAAGCTGAGGTAAAGTAAGTAGGAGTATCGATACCGGTATAAGAATATTATGCAATTCATCAATTAATGGAACACTTTAAGATACCGTGATGCACCCAGAATGTGTAGTGTGGGGAGGGGCTCGGACCTGAATTTACCCCCCCCCCCACCACCACCACGTCCGCCAAAAAGTAGCTCATGGTGTTCTAGCCCTCCCCCTCCCCAGTTGCGACACAGGGGACTGGGATGTACGTACGGCTGTATAGGTGGAGGCTTGTCTCTTCAGAAAGTTAATAACAACAACCCCCCGGGGGGAGAGCTCAAGCCTCCGAGGCTACCCAACCCCCTGGCGCACTAGAGGGATACAATTCAGGTTCTTTCTGGAGATTATTTTAGATTATTTGTAAGTAACCTTTCCCCGATAATGTGTGCTTGTTTCCGTATTGCTTTTCACACTCGCTAGATGCTACGCCGTGCTGTTTCCCTTGGAGACCAGGTCGGCCATCACCATGGGCCGCACCCGTGTGGCTATTCTCCTTGTCTGGCTCTTCTCCTTCGCAACGTGCACCCCGGCTTTCTTCTCCAAGGTGGATTTTTTTCTCTATTTATCTTGTGTGTGGGGGAGGGGGTTGTTCTAATGCCATTGTTTGAAGCACGTATAGCGGCAATAAGAGCAAAAGACTGTCTCGTCTTCGCCTTTGGGTGGGGCTGGATTTAAGCTGGTGGAGCCTGGAGCTGGGCTAGCAGTATTGAAAAGAAGTCTTTCCTTCTGTTCAGAATACCAATCTGCAGATTGTGTTCTTTCCAGTCTTCATTATGCTCAATTAGATCAGATCTTTTTGAATCAATAATGCTTATGGTCAAGGCTGGATCCGAAGGGAGGTTTCAACAGGGGCTATGTCCCCCTCCAAAAAAAGATTAAAGATGTTCATTCAGTCTGCAACAAAATTGGTCCAAAATGAATCAGTTCATCTTTTGCACGTCTGCCGGCTTTTACCCTCGCTTATAGTTCCAGGCGACAATCTCATCCATCAGCTATTCTCCTCTCGTCCCTTGCCCGCCCGATGCCGAACCATTCACCGCTAGCCTTGCGTACTGAACTCTCACCATTCTCAAGACGGATTATAGCGGGGCGGTGAACTCGCCGCTCCAAGCACGTACTTTTCGCTCACTTTTTCCTTTATCTCATCCTCCGTCGCCAGGAGGTCTGAAGCTGGTCATCCTTTCTGTCACAAAAGGGAATCAAACTGGGAATTATTTTTCTGATTTATTCAGCAGAGGCGTCGCAGAGTTTCGCACGGGGCCACTAATCGGTACTGACTATCCATTCAACTATATTGCGTTCATATTCTTATTGTGTTGGTTTGAACCAACTGAACCTTGCACTCATAAATTTTCTGACAAGGAAAATAACGCATTGAGGCCGACTTAACCCCCGAAAGGCAAATGTTGCATATCAAATTCCTACTTCAATATAATCCTCAAAGTCAAAGGTTGCACGACATTTTAAAAATCAATTGAAAGAGACATCAGAAATCGCAGAGACCGTGTCACAGATATTTCTCCAGGAAGAAATGACGCCAAGAGGGCGCTACACTATATGGCGATGGAGCAACCTTTACAACAATATCGTGGAGTGGGACGCGAGTGAAAATATTCATAAGCGTTTCTGTTAATGCGCTTTAAATCTCATGCCTTAACTTCAAAAATGTTAATAAAACAAAGTAAATAAATCCTATTAGGTTGAGTTTTTAGACCACGAACTGATAATAAATCAATCAATAAGCCTAATCATGTGACTTATCGCATTAAGTGTGACTTTCCATTTTACGCCTCATGATTTGACAGATTACCGTAGAGGTCAGGTGGGTAAGCCGAGATTGGCAAGAGATTACCTCATAATAGGTTTCTGAGAGGTCGGAGGCCGTCCATCGTTCTTGGCGGATGTACGATTTAAATGCCATTAGAAGTTAAAAGCCTGCTTTCGCGGGGTTCGGGCATGACAACACATGCGCGTGACGTCGACACTTCGCGATCAAACTTTGCGGAGCAGATGAGCGTAAAATGTCGCTAACGACTTTACCTACATAAGCGAATCAGCCGGAAACCAGTCGGTGGAAGTCGCACACACCCCTGGACAGTTTGGGTTGGTAACCCGTACCTACCACTAAAGCAAGACAATCATACGTTTAACATGCATGTTCTATGACGTATACGTGTGAAACCGACTCTGCTGACAATGGGATTTCAAGCTATTCACGGTGACAGACGACTAAGATGGAAAGCTTGCGGTAAGCACCTTGCAATATCTCTTTTTGAGTCTGTGTGGTTCTGATAAGAACCGGAGAGGCGGTTCTTATCAGAACCACACAGACTCAAAAAGAGATATTGCATGGTGCTTACCGCAAGCTTTCCATCTTAGTCTGCTGACAATGTAAAATTCGAAGTATAGAATTTGGCTTGAGCATGGAGCCTGGAAGATTGAAAAGCTGTATTCCGAACTGAGAATTTCCAATGAATGATCATGTCGATCATTATTTGCATATTGAGATAAAATTAATGTTCAAGGAAAAATGCCATGGATTTCAGGACTGAAAATGTCTTAATTTGTGAGTGCAAAACAAAGCATGATTTCATTTTTGAGCAACAATTATCACTGTGAGTCGTTCTGGTGTCCATCTTCATTTCCCATCTGATAACTCAGCACAGGACCGATTCAGTTATAATTATTGTAAGGACCCACAGTCGAGTCTGTACCCGTCTTAATACCGCCTTTGTTTTCCTTTTAATTAACCGCAGACAACCACAGAAATGGGCTCTGGCGCCTTCCGTTGGACGGTTTGCAACGAGGCTTGGTCCACAGACCAGCTGGCCCTGGGCTACATGATCTACATGTGCGTGCTGATCTTCCTCATCCCCATCCTGGTCTTGATCGTTTGCTACTCGCTGATCGTCCACCGGCTCTACACAGGCAGAAAGCTCACCAGGCACATGCGGCCGCTGTCGGCGGTCAACATCCCCCTCCAGCGGCTGGAGGAAGACGGCGCCCCTGCGACGGCCATCGGGTCGGAAGACACACCGAACTGCCTGGGCACAGAAGGCGAGGCACTGCACGGGGGGACGAGGGTGAGCTACTCTGGGGTGCCTGCACAGCGCCCCCAACGAACAGAATCGCAGACACTTCAGGTAAGCTCAGTACTTTGATACAACTAGAACTCTGCAACTCTGCAGGCAGTTGGTCGCATTTTTGTCTTTCTTCCGTTTCCAAGCACTGCCATTTTTCAACTTTTCTTTCCTTTGCATCGCCTTACAGTCCAGATTTTTTTTGGGTAATAAACTTTGCGGTACATGTAGTTCGCTGCAAAGTACTCAAGACAACTATGTTGTCGTAATCACTGAGATCATTATCAGTTATTACGTGTCTGAGATCAATATACATATTTGATAATTGATATTGAAGCAATGGATTGATCATTTCCCTGACTTGTCATTCAGTCCCTCGTTTTACGTTTTTCTTCAGCACATCGTAACAATGCTGATCGTGGTGGTCGTCGTGTTTGTTCTCTGCTGGTGTCCCCTCTTCCTCTTCGGTATCCTCCTCCGGCAGGGCTTGACGGGGCTCGATCCCTTGAACGACGAGGAAACCGTCTGGAAGGTCAGCCTCAGCCTGCATATCTTGGCCTACGCCAACAGCTGTATGAACCCTCTCATTTACGCCTTCCTGTCGGAGAGCTTCCGAGAAGGATTCATGCAGGCGCTGGGGACGTGCTTGCCAGGCGAGGCGCGAGGCCCGAACAGACGGCGCACCAGCCAGCAATCCACGCACTGGAGCCGGCTGAACACGCGGAACATGTCCGTCACCTCCTGCGCCAACTCCCCTCACCGATTATAGGTGACCTCCTAGACTTCATGAGGCACGGAAACACAATATGGCTCTCCATGGGACCATGCTTTCCTGTTATCCGGCCCAAGCGGAACCAAGAGAGGGTGCAATTATCCCAGCAACGGAGGCTCCTTTGATAGGACTGCACTTCGCTGGTTCTCGACTGACAATGATATGTATGCATGCTTCTGCTCAAGGCGAATAACGCTCCTGGGCATCAAACATGGCTTCACTTTTTAAAGAAAAATGGTTTTCCGAAAATCGTCACACAGGTATCGACTCTTTATGATAACCGTGTGTTATTTATGCGACTGGAATACTGGATACAAACGTAACTGCAACGCAAGGCTTCGATATTTTGGGTCCTACACTTCGGGGAATCGGATATTGGATTTGCGCAAATAGTTTTATCTCAGTATTCAGTATTGTCGTTTAGCTGTTTGCTTTTCATTTCGAGCTGTTCAGGTGACATTATCTCCTTATCCCAAGGAAATCTTTAACCTTAAACAGCGCTACTGCATGTGTAACTTAACGGTACAAACCATACACGTGTGTTTTAGAGAATTGATGGTTAGTTGATTGTATTGTGATAAGAAGTTACTAAAAAGGGAAACCCCTATAGAATGCTGGACTTCACGGACTCACAGGGTCCGCTGCTAAGGGCGCTGGCAGTCCCAGATTCAGTGTTCCGTCGGTCCTATTATGGCACCAGTGATCCGTCGGCCATGTTTTTTTTTTCATTTCATATTGCTGGTTCAGGTTGGAGCCTTGCATTTCGTGTTGAGGCTAAGCTGGAATGAGCAACTTAAACTATGATCGCTAGTTTCCCCCGGTTGCCTCCCCCAAATCGGAAATTGAATGCAGTGCCTGTTGTCATTTGTGTTTGAACACATCTACCACCTTGTTTTCGTGTACTCGCCCGAGCTCTTTGTAGGCCCCAGCTGGGGCAACGTCCCTATTCTGTGTCTTGAGGATAATCCATTCCCAGATGCAGATGCCTATAGTTTGACCCAATATCTTTATACTTCATGTGCAAATAAATAGATAAATTAATTAAACAGTTTGTATATTATGTAATGAAAGTGCACAACCTTGCATGCTGTGCCAATCAGTTTCACCGAAGAGTGTAAACTTTTTATTTCTTTGACAGTTTTATTTTTACAGTTTGCTTTCTGAGATGTCCAGATTTTCGATCTAGTGCTGTATGCATTGTGGTGTTTGAACGAAACTGAAATACATGGAGTAAGATAGAATAAACAGTTTGATATTATTGCATGTTCGTGTAATAATCGGTCAACAGGATTAGAGAAATGGCAATGTAACAGTAAGTGAGCTTTAGCAACAAATCCTTACAACACCCTTTCGCGATCGAAGTAGCTTGTGAAGAGCTTCCTCTTTCTTTTTCTTTTGATGTGTTTGACCAAGGTTGGTGCACACCAAGAACGACCGAGAAGTAGCGGTGACGTATCGGGGAGAAAAGGGGACACTGACCCTGTGGGAACTCTTTCCCCCAATTGCAACTCCCCCAAGAACCGGACACGCTTTGCAATACTCAACTTCGTCTCCGTCTCCGGTTTCGTCTCCGAAAGCAGTCCCCGTTTGTGGGCCTGAAGCGTTTAAATTAAATTGAAGTACTGTAATGTTTGGCTCTTTTGCATCTTACTTGGTGTTTTGTGGCACTTCCAGACTTACATTTGCGCTCGCAACTTCAAAGTCAGGTAGTAAAAAAAAAGTTGAAGCCCCCAGTGAGACGCAGCCGAAGCCGAGTATTAGAAAACGGCCAAGGCTATGCTGCCCCGAAAACGTTTGCCCCCATTGCCCTGTGAAAGAGCCTGAGAGAACCTAAGAGAAGAAGGGAAAATAATTCAACACTGATAACAGAAGAAAGGTGTGCTTTTGAAGGTCAAAGTTCCTGTCAGCCTGAGCAATGGTGAACCTGCAATAATTGCGGACGTACAAGAAAGGCCACAACACAGACGGCGTGTTGTGATCGTCTAGCGACTGAGGGCGCCTACAGTTCTTATTCTATGACGTCACATGCAAATTAATTTTTGCATTGACACAACTGGACCTTCACTTTAACCCAAGTCAAACTTTTGACGCGGATTGCCTTCGTTTTTGAGCAAAATTCGCATACATGCTTTCTGAATTTTGCCTTATAGTTTCACCGACTCCAGGATGAGTACGGAATCTTTGCAGACCAACAGGCAGGTGGATCTGGACCAGCTTACGAACGACTTCACCAAGTGGCAGGGGGTTTGTGGATGTACTTGAAATCTGTTTTCACGAAGTTTGCCTTTTGCCCGTTTTGATATTGGTAGGCGCGGCCTGAACAGCGTTCAGTCTAAGCCTTGTTGCTCATGTTTGGGTCTATGCCTGAGCCTGCTTTTTGCCGGGGCTGATTTGAGAGAAAGTTAACACATTCTCTGGGAATTAATGCCTTAAAAAAACAGGGTTACCTATTTAAATTTTTTTTGTAATTTGAAAAGATTTGTAACTAGGCCTATACTATATAGTATAGGCCTACTGACAGAACTAGGCCTGTCATGGTTATATGAAGAATTTAGTACAGCCTGAACACACTTAGCTCTGAAGTAGGCCTAAATAAAATAGGCCCTACAGTACTAGTGCTATTGGTCTTTTTGCCTGTCTTCATTACAATTTATATGAGACATCTTAATAAAATTAATTTGTCACACTCTTGTGGGCTGCAGGCTAACTCGGTGGCTTGAATTTGAAGAATCAGTGATGTGACCTGTGAGTGCACCATTATTCAAGATGTGGTCTTGACTAAATATTCTCTTGTGGAGTTGTGTCACAAATGGCCTGCCACTACTTTTATTAGTCAGTCCATTTTTATTCAACTGTTCAAATACAGAAGTATCGGGATCTAGGTCTTCAAAACAATTCCCTGCAGCAGGAATTAAACCATCTCATTGATGAGAGAGAACAGGGAAGGAAAGCAACAAGAACTACTGAGGAGGGTAACTTGTTCTTTTTGTCTCTGTAATTAAATTTGGAGTGGATAGTCAGATTTTGATTAAAGATACATGTTCAGGTCACCAAGTAATTTTTTTTTTCCATTCTTGATATGCATTTTTAAAATCCCATTTGTCTTTTCATGCGCAGAATTAACACAGTATCGCAGCATCATTACCAGCCTGCAAGACACTTTGGCAAAGCGGTGTGACTTGGAAGGTATCTCACACTCGAAAAAGATTCTATTTCTTTGTCTCAAATGCCACTCAGGAGGCAAGAGACACAAGGTTTAAGATGTGGCAAGAAGTTTGAAAGAAACGGTCGTTATAAAAAATCTTTACTGCTGGGTGAAAAAAAAGTGCTGCAGAAAACATTCTGAAAGGTCAGATTCAGGGGATCTTGGCACATTTTGCCATCGTATCACAAGCTCTGTCCAGCTTTTATGTTGCTGTCGTACTGTTTTACAGATGAAAACAGGTCTTTGCGGGAAGTAGTTGCCAACATGGAAGAGACGATTACAAAACTGAAGGAGGTGGGCAAAAGGAATGATTATTCAAATGAGTTCATATCTGAAGAGATAGTTTTGTCATGTCAGCATTTTAACTTGAACTTTGATTAGGATAACAATCAATCTTGAAGATGTGGTTATGAAGATTTCCTTGAAATAAGAAGGGTTTCTACGGTCATGGAAAATTCTGGAAGAAGTTGTCCAGGAGATTAAAGGCCTGGAAAAGTCATGGAAGCTGATCTTCAGAATTCTGAAGGAGCCCAGAAGAAGGTAGTTTGATAACTGTGTACTTCGTCAAATCTCCAGTTAGATTACAGTGCGGCAGTATGCCCATTTTTGATAAGAGTGCTTTGCAAGTGGTAATGGTTCTGTACGGATTATTCCATTTTAGGAAGGCCAGGGGGCACTCTTGGATGTGCAAGCACACCTAGAGCAAGTCCATGCCACAGACAAGGCTGAGATGGAAGACAGTCATCATCAACAAGTCAGAGAGAGTGAGGCATCCGCATCTTCTTGTGAAGTGGGTGGTGCTTTGACCAAGGGGAGGGGCAGGACAGGAGGCAAAAGCTGTGGGGTGCCTTCCGCAGACTCCCAAAAAACAATCTTAGACTCAACAAAATCAGTCCAAAGTTCCTGAGAACTACTTTTGAAAGCAAGTCGTTTATCAAACCTTGCACAATGGAAATCGAAGGATGGATTGATCCACGTTTAGGTACCTGTGTTTAGAGGATTTTTGAAATTTTTGGGTCAAGAAAAAGAAGTGCAGCAAGGAAAAATTATCGACAAGGGACAAAGGGTCTTTGATGGTTGATCAAGTTGTGAAGGAGCTTTGTAAGCTAGCAACCTAGGCGGTTTTAATCCTATGTTTCCTGCAGTGGAGGAGAAAGCTAGGGCCCTCCAGCAGGCGGTGCACGACAAGTCAGCTGAGATCAAGCAGCTTCAACAACAACTGGTTGAGGCAGAGAAGGACCGACAGATGGAGATTGTCAAACTCAGGCAGGAGGTAGAGTCTAAGTGAATCGAAACATTAGAATATTTTTACAAGTTTTTAAGTGGTGGGTGTGTTAAAATTCATTTGAAGTTGGTAACTTTGGGCATGTCATTGGGCCGAGATGCACTGAAGTATACGCTTTCTGTGTGCTCAACCAATCACTCTTTGCTTAAGGTAATGTTTTTATAGGACACTTTTGCAATTTATTTTTTGGATTGGAAGTAATAATAGCCTTTATATAATACACAAATATATCTAAGGTGCTTTTTGTCACAATTTTTGGAAATCAAAATCAATATGTGGCCTCTGATGCTTTTCAGTATGATGCCAAACTTGTGAAGTTACAGAGTGCCAGGACCCAACGCAGCGATAAGCCCAACTCGGCCAGTAGCCACATCTTGAGAGAGGTAAAGCCAAACCTTGAGCTCATCACAGAAAGAGCCTTGAAAAAAGGCTACCGTCATCTGCATAAGAAAAGAACAAAGCAAGCTCTCTGTGTTGATGCTTCACTGAGTTTGTAGTCTGACGAAAGTGATCACGTTGAATGGGGGTGAAAATTATTGAGGTCCGTATTGGTGAATATATTGAAAAGAGACATTTAAATATAAAGGCCTAGTCTTGGGCTCAATGCGCACGTGCATTCAGCAAATCATGACACCCTATTGGTCGAATTGAAGTACCATATATACATGTGTACAACCTGTCCACTGTACTGGTACCGTTTTTCATAATCACTGTACGGTTGTGAAGGAGTATTCTTATATTGATTTTCTTTTCCTCATTCATAAGGGACTGCCTTGGTGGTAATGGGTGCCCTTCAACGAAACTGGTTCAGTTTTTCTCAATGAAACTTAACATCTCTTTGCAGAAGATGCTGAATGCCCAGGCAGCGTCTGAGAGGGAGGTGGCCTCGCTCAGGCAGACCGTCAGCGAACTGAAGAGGAAACTGAGTAACCAACAGCAGCCCTCCGGCGCTAAGCGCAAACGCTGAGAGCAAGCCACACATAGGGTCGATTCCACGAGGCTGCTTGGCAAATGCATACCTAGCTTAGCATTTCTGCTCAGCAGGTTAACGTTAGTAATTTAGCTGGGAACGACAGCAGTTATGAGGCCAAACCGTTATAAAGTTTCTGCAGTGTCCCCTCTCCAGCAGAGTTTTACAACGCAGGAGTGCTTTGTGAGGGGCAAGTTATTTTAGGCCACATAGTAAACCCCCCTTTCAACAAGAAGTGTTATCGTTTTCTCTATCCAAGTGACAACTCCACTGTTTTAACAGTAACATGAGGATAGGGTGTACATGCAAGTGTTGAATAGCAATAAACTATGATTGAAGTGTTCATGAAACTAGTTCATGAAACGAATCTAGTCCTTGTAGTGGAACTGCTGTTGGCACTGAATGGTGTTAATAAGAACGGAATTCTGTGGTTAGTAAGGCCGTAAATATTGTGCATTATTGAATAGTGTTGTGCTAGTTGGTAACTCTTGATTGGAAAACCTCAAGTCCTGAAGTTAGGAAGATCTTCAAAACAGAAAATATTACCTCCCAACAAGTTTCTTCAACAATTTCTTGGAAAAGAGTTTAAAACTTTATCTACCAAAAAGCTAAGTTGCGATTGCGGGTTTGCTATTTTGAGCCCTTTGAGTACTTGACAAGATTTGAAATAAAGAATTCCATGGCAAGGGGCACTGTGTTTGTTCAAGATAAAGAAGATATGGTTTAACAACTACCAGAATGTGTCTGTGTTGTTCAGTTGCCTACCCCTGTGTTTCTGTCTACACATGACCATCGATCTCGGGGATAATGTAACATCAGCTTTCGAATTTCAACTTCTCTCCGTTAGATATCACTGATTTTAATGAAGTTATTGAAAACCATGAAATAAAAGAAAACAGACATTTCCTTTTCAAGCAATTACAATATACTGGCATTCACAATTAAATACGTTGCTTCGTGATGTTACGGACCAGACTTTTTACAGAAAATCAAAGTTCAAAATCGTGTTAAGACAAGACCAGTTCATACTTCAGGCAACACACACATAATCAGATACCATAAAACAACCGCAGCAAATTTGATTACTTTAGTCGACGCGTTCCACTTTTGCAAATTCCCAGCATGACTACTAGCTCTACCTGTACGAATCCACCTTTAAAATAGCAAACATTGATCAGCAATCCATTAGAATCTATACAAATTTCCCTCATAAGAATGTGCGAAAAAGTAAAGAGAGAATCAATTTTAATTTCAGTGATGCAAAAGGTGAACAGACTTTAGAAATGAACTTCTGGGATAAAATATACGCACGACACCCAACTTTGACCAGACACGGGCCTGAGTAATATACTATACGGTAGCATTGGAAGTAACTTGCCTTTTACGATGACAGATCAAGGCGACTGTCTTCCAAACAGGTCGGTGTCCTATGTGTGAACACAACTACCATATACATGTACTATACTCTGGATCTGACTTGACAGAAGACCTAGAGATATCAGCTTAATTTGTGTGTAGTTAAAAGCACCTTGAAACATTTTTAATTCATTGTCAAGATGTCCAATGGAAACTGCAAAGGTTCACGTATTTGACAAATATTAGGTTGAGCTAAGAAACCGACTAGTATGGAACTTGAACCCCCCCAACATGTCCAATCCCTATACACATTCCAGACTATTGTTACGTAACACATCCCCCAAGATGTCTGAAAGGAATTCCCCAAATTCCTGCGAGACAATGACCAACACAAAGCAGGGGGGGTTCTCTCCGTCTCATACCTTGCTGCATGTGACCCTCCTTGCTGAAATGCAGAGCTGGTGCTCTACCTTGTCTATACGCTGAGGTCAGAGGTTCACACCACAGAGACTCTAAGTACTGAAGTACAATGGGCTGAGTGCTTTGCTTACAACCAGGGTATCAGCTAGAGTAGCATGCAACCTGTCCTTACTAATGACGGGATCTACATGTGAGATGACCTTTGCTTAGCATAACAATCTGCCAACTTGTTACAAAGGCCAACATAAACTACCAGCATAGGGCTTGATATCACAGACTCAGTCCCTGGGTAGAGTACCGATACTGCATTTGGAAGGTCTCCGGTTCCAAGCCCTCAAGTCAACTTTCAATGGGGTTCAAGCACTCATCACATTTTGGCACAAATTTACAAGGCACAATTGACAATGAACCCCATCCTTTGCACATTACTTTCCAATGAACGCATAAAAAATTGTCGCACGTTTATACTGCTGTCTTTAATGATAATGTTAAAACCACGTACTACGTTGTATTTTTGAATTTATACAGATCACTATGTAATATCCCGAAATCCTTGCTTTCAAATGCATGTTAGGAAAACAAAGGAATTGGGTGAATTTTGATGTTTCACAGGCTTAAAATTAGGAATTAAATAACTGAATGTAAACCAGCTGCACTTTCTTGAGGTATTCAACTCATTTATTCATAAAGTTATATAATAATATAAAGTATACTTCTTATATCTATACTTATGACTACACTTCACTCAAAGTTTGATGCTTATTTTCTGCGTTGTGTTGAATTTTGAATGGTTCATCAGGAGCAAAAACACGCCGTGCGCTAAAGGCAACATCTACCGCATTAACAGACAACTTCCAAAACAAGGTCACTGCACAGCAGTCTGGCTAGCCATACACTGAAGATCAACAAATAAGTCTGTGTTAAAGTAAACAATTATTTACTGAGGTAAACAAACCGTGATGTGAGGTACTGGTGCGTCTTTGGTTGTAACAAATAGCGCCCTCTATTAACCATGCACATACTGAATATTCCCGTGCAACTATTTATACAGATATCACAGGCCTACGATTGCACTGTGCGCTTTGGGGAAAAAATCTTGGAGGGGCAGAGGAACCAATTTGTGGGGGCGGGGGGAAGGAGAATATTGTTTTACCTTGGTGCCACAAGGCCGTTGCACTGATCTATTCGCCCTTGACGCGATTCCGGATCGGGGGAGGCCCTTTGGGCTTGGACTGACCCCAGAGGGCCTTCTTGGCCCCCCTGTAGATCTTGCGGAACCAGTAGGTGTTGAGGACATCCATCACCATCCCGCTGGGCAGCCAGGCGATGATGAAGCGCATTGGGAGGCTGGCCACGGCCTGCGCCACCTCCTGGTAGACGCAGGCGTAGTAGACAGGAATGAGGATGATGCGACACAGGAAGAAAACGACGGCCATCAGCGTGCCGTTGGCAATGTACCACTTACTAGACTTGTGGCCCAGAATGGTCATAAACCACCTGAAAGCAAAACGGCGCTGTCATCAAAATGCTGCATGGGGGAGATTAAGCTGTGACACCTGTTCCCAGGAAGTATGTCATGAGACAAGGTCTCACAAAATGAGTCATGAGGCAACATTTTCAGTAATTTGTTTTTACGCATTAGAAAGAGCGGCCAAAGCTCCTTGTTTTGATGAATCACTTAGTTGAGAATCATGATGAAAGTGGACATCACGTCGGTGATAAGGTTTGCAAATTGTAGTAATTTACATTGTGTAACTTTCATTTAATTAGGCCTCCAACTCGACAGTGGCTCTGGTAACTTGCGACTCAATTTGTTAGGTTGGGTCAAATATCAAAGCCCCTTACAAATGAAATGTTATCAAAATCCATGAATTAAAAACAAACCTTTTCAAAAGCTCTTAAACAAAAGAGCTCATGGAAAGCACTGGGCATAAATTACTCAACAAATCTCATCTATGGAGTGCAAACCAAAGGAAAACCAAATGTTTGAAGTCAAAATTTTACCCGAGGAAGACGAATGTGCCACTGTTTTACTGCATGCTGGCTCAGTAGTACTTCTTATGACAGTCGACTTAGGGAAGTATCAAGCCATACAGGGCTTACCAATGGAACTTGATTACAATGTACACACAGGAAATGACTGATAGACTTCATGATACATGTGTCTTACTAACCAACACCTGACACCCCTTCACAAAAAAAACAGCCCAACTCACCGGATGTTGACAAATAACGTGGAGCACTCTGTCGTGATTCGAAAATTTGCAAAGAAGGTCAGTGCCCCGTAGACCTGTATGAAAAAAGATGAATCGATCATAAGAACTAAGGAAAAATCTCAATTGAAACAAGATGAGTGCATCATTGTCTCGTACATAAATAAGGATTTCCAACTTCCTCTTCTGTTTTGAATTTTTATCATTTTCTTTCACGTTACAAGACACTACAACCCGAAATTGATCTGACAAGGATACATCGTACCTGTGACATCACAACTCATAAGAAAGAACTAAATTGTACAACGCTTACCACATTGTTGAGAAAAGGATAAAGGACGAAGAAGTGATGTATGATGTACTGCCACGAATCGCCTAGTGGGAACCACCTTAGCATCATTACCAGGTCTAGAAGTGGGCAAGCAGTTGGAATGTGACATCAGAAACATGCATGCATTTTAACGAATGCTGTAAAAGGCTCATATCTTATGTGGAAGTCAAAGACTTGAGTTTAAAGCTAAGCCTAGACTGGAATTCAGAGTTTAACACCAATCAGCGATGGAGGAATGGTGGCTCTTTATGAAATAGCTGAAGAAATGTACTGTAAAGAATAAAAGAGAAGTACAAAGCTTTATGTGGAGAGGATGTAAGATTGAACTTTATTTAGCCGATGTACACGCTTGGATAAATTCAGAATGCAAGTCAACTTACCAGCAAGGAGAAAGCCGGATATAATGCAGATATTCACTCTAGCTAAATAACTGGTACCCCTGTATTCAAACAAGTACAAAAGCAAGCTATCAGATTTATCTGCCATGTCTGGTGTGATCCTTGTTGGAAAGTAGGATCTGCGAAATGTTACGATGCACATTGAGGCTCAAAGCCGAACATGCACAAAGGCAAAACATGTAATGCAAGAAAATAACTCACAGATGAAACAAGCATTTCAATATTCATTCAGCAAGTAGGGGGGTCAGTGAAATGATAGGTACCCAGTCTCTATTGTTGTAGTTTCTTTGCAAGCGGTTGTACCACCATGCTATTGAATGGTCCAATGGCCTCTTGACAAATTGCAAAATTGAAAATCTTGTCTCCTAAATGTAAATAAATTTGGCTTCTATCTGTGGTTCAACAAAGCTGATCCCAAATTTGAATTAAAACCGCAAAGCAGCCTGGGGAAATTCTGTGGACATCATTTTAATCCAAACCAGACATTTTGTTGCCTACATTTTGCCATAGTTATTAATATTTGGTCATCTTTATCTGGACTTGATCTGGAATTTTACTGATAAAAACAATTGAGACTCAGGACCTCATGGTTGCCATACGCAAAGATTTTGTGTGAAAAAAATGCTGAAGTGGTATTTTTTTCTACAGTTACTTTGAAAGAGAAGATTTGGACTCTTCGGCTCTTTGGAGAGACAGAGGGTAGCACTTACCAAACTTTATCAGCGTTGATCGCATCATCTGTAACCAGAAGATACACACTCACGATACTCACGATTACTGCATTGATGTTGGAGCTTATTCTAGGGACACAATAAAAAAAAACAACTTTTCACAGAAAAATTCAGGATATTGACACCTGTGCAAATAAAGATGGAATAATATCAGTCAAAATATATCTATTTTGAAATTATGTAAAAGTTGAGATCACTTTCAATAAGAAAACTGTTTGCTAAGCATGAGTTTTGGTGATACAAGCAAAATGAAAACATTGCTGAATCAACATATGGATGCCTCTAAGTGGCGGGCAACCACTGTTGGTCATCAGAAATAAATAAATAAATATGTTGTTTTTACTTTAATTATTTTTTGAGCTATATAACAAATTTATTCTCCTGGTTCAGGAATGTGCTTGACATTGAATTTAGAGCATAATCACAATTCTTATTACACACAACTAAATATTACATCTTAACAATTTACATGTATCTATTACAATGGATGTTCATAATGAAATTCTTTTTTAAACAATAACCACAATCAATAAAACAATACAAAATAAACAATGGAGATCAGGAAAAATGATCAATGCTGCTTGTCATGTCTTACTAGGATGGGGGGGAGGTAATTACAACATTGAACAGAAAACATGCAACACAAGATTTTTCTCCAATTCTTTGTTCCGGCAAAGTTAGTTTTTTAAGAAGAAATTTACTCTTAACATTGCCTGATTAAGGGTAGTGTGTTCAAATGCACATTCATTTCAAATGTATAAGAAATTCTTGGCGTCACATCTTTGAACAATTTGGCCATGAATACACACTTTCTGTTTTTTTCGGGGGGGGGTGGATGATAAGGTAAGTGGTTGTAAAATAACTATTGCTTGGCCATGATTTCATCCTCGGCTTAAGATTTGCGGGTCATCAATACCTTGTGTTCCAGTCAGCCTTTTCAAAGTCGCTCAGCCTACTGTAAGTTGGGACGTACTTGGCAGACAGGCGAGGGCAGGCGAAGAACATCATGGCGAAGAAGATAAGGAAACTGGCAACCAAGGCCGGGAGATACTCGGAGGAGAATTCCTCCAGGGGTCTTTGCTCGGTAACATTGACAATTTCCATTACGTCTCTAAAAAAAAACCCCAAAACGGAAAAAGGTCGGAGCATAATATGGCAAAGGACAAACATGGGTATTTTATGTTGTTGTAAACAGCACTTAAAACACAACATTTTCTGATGTCACCGGATGACAGAGTCCCATTTCTGATACCGTCGACGTTATTTGACACCCTGTACACAAACCCTATGAGAGTGGTCTGAAAAATTTTAAGTGCCTCCTAAGTGAATGCCTCACTTTTTCACTGCTAAATTTGACTTTGAAAGAAAACAGTGGCGGCCATGAATGGAATTCTTTCCTCTTGGTCCCTGTCTGTGCATTAAAAAATTATAGTATACATAGATCTTGATACATTGTAAACATGTACATGTATCTTTCCTGCATTATTTCCTTCATTGTTGACGGAAAAAAAAGGGAAGAGTTACAGATACGGATGCCAGTAATTATTCCCTACAACGACCTATCAGCCGTCAGAAAACAAAAACATGTCCAGAAAAGTTCAATGTAGGTGAGAAAAAAACCAGTCGTTTACTTAGAAAACACTTAAAATTTTTCAGACCAGTCTCATGGGGTTCGTGCATGGGTTGTCAAGGGCGTCCATATACATGTTTGTCAAGAAAAAAATTGACATGCTTCACCATTTCACCTACTAAATGTAAATCCTTGCATATAGTAGCCTATAAATTCACTACTACTAGCACCAGTGCTGAAAAAATATTTTACTGCTATTAAAACCAACCGACAAAACAACAAACAAATGCCCAAAGACAAAACAAAAATGCACTTTACCCTGTCTATACTCCTTTTGAACACAAAGCGAAGAAAAATTACAGATGTGTAGGCCTGGTCGAATGATCGTTAGTCTGTGACTGGCAAGAAACAGTGCGGTTCTTCAGTTCACACTCTCCACAAATGAGATGCCAAAGACGCCAAAGGCTTGGTACATATACAGCAGATAAGCTCTTTCATGCTTTTTATGTAAGTGCATGCACTGGGATATGCAACCCCTTTCCAATCAGCGTACCTTCACATGAACTGTTGAACACTGACACATGGTTTGAAAACAAACACTGCACTCGGACGTTACAACAGTTTACATCTGTGCATGTAAGTCTTGTATTTAACATAGGCCTAGTCATAGGCCAACAATTAATAACATGCACATGATAGAAAATCATATTGACACATGCATGGACACTGCTATCTCCTAATCGACCAATCTAAGCTACGATAAGCAGAAAAATACTTACAAGCCAGACAGGCCAACAGATGAAATTAGAATGTTATTAAAATACACAGAAAACTGCCAAGAAATGCACTTACTGAAAAGCAGTCACGATCATTCACCAACGCGATCAAAGATGAACTTTATTTATTAAATGATATTAGACAGAACTCAAAATGGCTAAAAACGTGCACTGCCGAAGTAAAGAACCTGAGACAGACTGGGCAAAACTCGACTCTCGGCCACTGAGGAAGTTGGCCTTGAGCAGTCGAGGCAAGTCAGATTGAAAGCTTCTGTTATGTAATTGGAAGCCAAAGCATTTTAGCAAGTGCCGATAGTCCCCGTGTGATGATCATGCACTTATCAGGCGCAGTGCTACCGTACACCGTACCGACCGATCAAACGATGCGTTTTCATCGAACGATCGCCGAAACAGTCTGATACCATAATGTTGACTTTGCGCGGTGTGCATATTCGTGCGTACTGTAACCTGGGAACATGATCACTTGTACTTCCGCGTTGGTGTCAAAGGTCATAAAAATGGCAGCCCCCACGAGCACGAGCGCCGTAACGCCGGTTCTGGGAGCAGCCGTTTTTGTTGTATTGTTGCTTTTCCTGAGACTTTTCATTGTTCTAAGGAGCCTCGGTAAAAGGAAACTTTGTCTTGGGAGTAATGGAATGAGACTGAAAGTCCTTGTTATTGCAGGATCGGGTAAATATTGGAGAATTTAACTTTAAGGTGTGCCTTGCAACGCCCAAGACAATGGACGATCATGACGATAGTACCTTAATGTCGTGCCGGGCCGTATTACTATTAGTTACGCACGCGGTCGCGTTGTTCTTTGATACTCATATTCGCATGTGCATGTCTGGTCAGGGCCAACTGGACAAATAAATACATCTGTGTATGAATAGTAGGCTAGCCTTTGGTCAGACAATATACATGATATTATCTGTTTGATAGTGGTAATCGCAGAATACCTTGCCACTCTAAAAACAACCCCTGGTGACTGGTTATGCGGATATAAGGTGAAAATCCCTTGAGAGGAGTGTGACTCTTTGACTTGTACCTGGCGATAAGGTTGATCATGCGGGGTGACAGGGTATTCTGCAATTGAGCCGTTTGATATATACATGATCTAAGAAAGAATACTGCACGCTGACTTTACGCCACCTCAGTGGTTTTGTTCAAAGCAGTTTGAGGGAGTTAAAGGAAATTTACACACTTAAGTCTTTAGAATAATATCAGTAAAACTGAAATTTTTAGTTATATTTAAAAAAAAAAAAAAGAAAAATTCATAATGAACAGTATTCTCCTCCTAGGTGGTCACACAACAGAGATTTTGAGGTTGCTTGGTAGCCTCAGCGATGCCTACTCCCCAAGGGTTTACATCCTGGCAAACACGGACAAGATGAGTGAAGAAAAGATTCGGGAATATGAGGCCGGCAGGCAGAAGGATGGGAGAAATTCTGAGGTTTGTAGCTGGATAAAATATGCTCTCCCATTGTAAATCCCTCGGATTGTGCAAAATTGTGGCATTCCTTACACCACAGGGCCTGGTGGCCCTTGCTTGCAAAGAAACCAATCGAAGATTCAAGTTACATGTACAGGTAAAGTATATGATCTTTGAATGCTTCCTTGCCTGCTGTTCCGACAGCCCAAAATTCTTGGGGGGTCGATCCTTTCCTTATTTTCCACATCGTTGGAGCAAATTTCAGTCAGACTTTTGCACTGTCTCCTCCATCACTGACTTCAAAGTTTTGCTTGAAACCTACATGTACTTGTTTTAGGAAAGCTGTATTATACAAGTGTATCTTGTTATAGTATAATTTCTCTTTAATTTTATTATGCACTGTACCGTTGTCGGACACCAGCACGACATAAACTTTCTGTATTATAATTATAATTTTATTTCCCCAACAATACACTAAATGATTACATGGTTATAAACATTTAACCAAAACCTTAAAGCCACACATTATTGTACAGAAGAAAGTTTGTAGAAACATAAAGTGTGATGAAACGATAACGAAAAATCCTGCCTCTTTACCCTATAGAGGGTTTAACTACCACTGTGATTAAAAACACCATTATCGAAATACAGGTCTAAGATTAACACTTAGAACTGGAACTGTGACGTGATGGCTACAGGTACTGGCTAATGATGACATTGGAGTTAGTGTTACCAACCGTTTGATAGTGGTGTCATTTTGTTTATTCATCCTTGCTTTGTTTAGTCATATAGTGTACCGACTGCATGTCGTTTTATATTTCTCTTCCAGTTTGTTTCTTTTTATTCATGCTGAACACATTAATTTCCTAAGCGATGTCACGTTGGACCCAGCCGCATCATGAAAGTAGGCTCAATAAAAACCCGTCAGTCACTGTCAACCCACAAGTTGAGCCCCGCGTTGCGTTCTTTCTTTCCTTCTACAGTTCAGCCTGGAGCGTATCCCGAGAAGTCGGGAGGTCAGGCAATCGTACCTCACCAGCGTGGCTTCCACGCTCTATGCTGCACTGTACTCCTTCCCTCTCGTCTTCAGGCATTCACCTGACCTGGTGAGGCTTTAAACCAATTTTACAGGGGTGTGGGGGCTCCTCAACCCTTACGAAAAAAAGGGCCAGAAAGAAATATTGTAATGCTGTACTCACAAAACTGAAATTGATAATCGCAAGCAAAACGCGCATGGCAACATTGACATGTCCAGCCGAGTTTTTTTTAATGAATAGCGCCCTCTGTTGACAGGTGTTGTTCACAGCCTCTGCACATGACACTTAGTTTTTTTCACTGTGGTAAATTTTACCCAAAAATATATTTGAAACCTCTCCCGAAAAAAATATTCCCAATTTTTCTTGTTTCAGTCACTCTATAATTTAAAATTCTCATTTTAAAAATGTCCATCCAGTTATGTTTAGGTAAAACAAACAGTAGACCAGGGATACTGTCAAGCATGAAAATTATCCATCTGAAGTTGCAAAATTTTAAGTTCTATTATTTTTTATTTTTTTTTTTTGCCAACCAGGGTACATCATATGTTTTTGATGGGTCGTGATTGTTGCTGTAGGGAAAATATAATTTTAGCTGACTTCGAAAACATGAAATTTTGCTGCTCCCATGTACAGATTCTATGCAATGGCCCCGGAACATGTATACCCATCTGTGGAGCTGGATTTACCATGAGGGTAAGGGTGGACTTTCCCGAAATGTGATTTTGTGAGGCTTTTATTTGATATTTTCACAGTCTCTCATTTCTGTGATCTACTGGCGTCACCCTGCTTACGTGCATTTTTCAATTAGTCTTTGTTATTGATTGACAAAACCACTTTGCTTATAATGTACTGACTTGTCAAACATTTCCAAAACCAATCGAACAATTTCCCCAGAAATGGCTAATTACACCTGACAATGGTCCTCTAATATCATCAGTCACTCAGGGACCGTGGGTTCTCTCTTAATGTTGGACAACTGAAAGCCACTCGAGTTCACGCTCCATTTGAGGTTTAACCAGAAAGGGTTGATTCGATTTTATCTCGGATGTATGGTCTTTATATTGTGTTATTGTTTCAATTTGGTGGTGTGTAAATCTTGGCTGACTGGTTAATTATGTTAAGGGTGGGGATTCGGTCTTGGAGGACCCAGAGGACTCGTTCAAATCATATCGTTTGACATCAAGGGTTTAGTTATAGCGTAATGCTCTAGAGCCGGTCTTTAGAATTCAAAATAACATTTTTGCTTTATTCTGGAGCTTTCAAAAATACATTACATTTGGTTGTACAGATGTGGAATGTAAAAACCCCAACAAGCAGAAACACTACATTGTTAATATTTGCACAGAAGATCTGTAGAGGCTTGGAGTTGCAATCGATGTGTCCCTGGGAACGTACACGAGACAGTGGTACACTTTGGACTCTTGTTGCTCGTTTTTTGCACTCTTTTTGTTCTTCTTTTTCCGTTCATTGTGTCGTGTGCGTAGTTCCTGGGACTGAAAGTGGTGCAGCAAGTCTACGTGGAGAGCATGTGCAGGGTACAGACCATGTCCTTATCCGGTCAGATCATGTACTACTTTGCCGATCATCTTCTAGTGCAGTGGCAATGCTTGAAGGAGAAGTATCCGAAATCCGTCTACCTGGGACGAGTCGTGTGACCCACCAGAGTACTTTGGAAGAGTAGAACGCTCCCAGCCTCAAGTGCTTAGTGCTTTTCTGTTGTGATTTGATGCTTTTTAGAGATAAAGCTCATGGTAATACATATGCAAATAGTTTTATGCAAATGACAAATATTTTTATGTATAAAAACGAACGATTGTATCGAGGCATTTATGTTGGAAGCTGTCACTTATCGAAACGATCTGGTTGATTTGCCTCAAACATGTTTCCGATCTGCTGTATAGCGTAAGTACTCAGTGCAACCTGATTGCGGTCATGCAGGCTTTTAGAATTTGAGATACATGCGACCATTTCATTTACGGACTCCTCTTTGCTGAAAAGAAAGTGACTTGGCTATGAATGGCGTGCAGATGACGTCAGTGGTCTACTCGAGCAGTGTTTTGGGCGGCACTAGGCATGCGCAATGCGCGTGGCGCACTGGCGTGCACAAAATTGCCTTGCACCATGCGCTGGCAGTCTGCAAATAATCGTCTGTGACAGAAATTAAGACTTTAAAAGCGGCAGAAGGTTTGGGAAGGTAAAGGAAAAAAGGGAGCTAATAGAAGGGGAAATTAACATGTCAGCCGTGAGATGCTGGCCAAAATAAGCAGGGAAATTGATATGTAAGAAAAAATAAGTTTAAAGGGAGCCCGATGTTTGTGGCGGGATATCAAGGACAAGTTGTCAGAAAAATTATAGGGTGGAAATCAGGGAAGGATAAAAAAACGGGTTCCCCTTGATTATGGTGCATCTGTCAATCATTGTGCTTACAAGGATGGATTAAAAAAATCAGACAGTAGGCAGGGTGACTTTTAAAATGGATTGTGGGAACATTTGTGGATTATCGTTATGAATGAAGCAGTCATTCTCACTAGTTATCTGCAGTTGGACTGATTTGGCACTCAAAAATAATCACGGGCTTTGAGGTTGGGGGTGGCTGAGGGGCCAAACCAGGCCTATATCTCGCGCTTTGGACCGTTGCATTGCGAATCTGCCTGTATCAGTAGTCTAACTCCTGGGCGGCTGATTGCTCGCCAAACAAAGCGGAATAACGAAGAGTGATAACTCTCAGCTCCCGTCAGCCGCGGAAATTGGACCCTCTCCGTCAGTTTTCATTTCCCTTTTCGGCGAAAAGGAGGACCTTGATTGGCCATAGTTGCCCAAGTCCTTGTGTGTGAATGATGGATAACGTGGTGCGGGCCCGGTATACGCGGTGCCAAGACGGATTGCATCTCCGGGAGGGACCTAATGCGCTGATTCTGGTTTGGCGTTCGAATGCTGTGTGATTCCGGTTTGTAAACAAACCTTTTGCAAGGGGTAATCATAGCGTACGCTTGTTGTAAAAATCAATCTGCTCGCAGACAATTTTTAAGGTTTGTGGTATTCCATTTCATTTTGTACAGGTATCCGGATTAACCAGGTTTTCGCCTTTTGTTATGTGCCTAGCTGAAATCAGTGTACACAGCTTGTGAAATGATAACGATTAAAATATCCAGCGTTTCAGTATCCATTTTCTTCTTTAATTAATCGACTGCAAGTAGATCAGAGGAATACGCAGTCCCGTACCTTTCGCTAGATGTGATTTCAGTAGCGAATCTAGCAACTATTTTTTTTGTCAGATTGCTAACATCTTCTGGTCTACGGATAGTAGGGACTACTTAAATTGCAGTGTGAGATTGCCCACTGGATCGAAACCTTTCCCTCCCTATAGAGGGTTTGCATGACTGCCATCTTGCAGGCCTGTGGTTTTGTTCCACAGGGTGTGCACAAAGGGGGTTTCCCTGTGTGGACCAAAAGAGCTGCCCAGCAAGATGGCTACCAAGCAAAGCCTCTGTACTCCCCCCCCCCCAAAAAAGTCTCCGGTTTCTGGTCAGCGCGCGGGTCGCCGTAGACCTGCGCGTCGGCAAAAGGAAGAAGTGTTTTATTTAGTATGATACGATGTCCAAAAGTTGCCAAACTGCTTGATCAAGTGGAATCGTGCTACTGCGTAATTTTAAAGAGCTTGAGATGGGGTGCGGTTGAGTATTATACAGTAAAGGTGTCCCTCTATAGGTTCCATACATTTAGTTGGGCACTCATTTTCAGATGACGTCATTTATGAGCTCGAGATTGCCCAGATTAGAAACCTGTAGCCCGAGTGAGAAGAAGATTAAAGACATTGCCTCAAACATCAACTTGTCAATTCTTGTCATATTTTGTGGTCTCTTTTATTAATACAAAGTTGTTAATTCACACTTCTTGTAGTGGCAAGGCCATGCGTTCTAAAGCACGTGCATGTGCGTGCACATAATCTCTAGGGGAAAAAGTGAGTGGGAAAAATTAAACCGCGTCGGTGCACCGCTTTTGGAGCCATCCCCTGACCAGAAACCGGAGTCTTGTTTGGCCTAAGTGTGAACAAACAGGACTGCCATGAGTAGTCTGCACGTGTGCTGTGTATTCCACAAAACATTTCCTTTTGATAGTTGTTTTTCACCTATATTTTCTCCCCGAACATCTGTGTACTCACCATGGGCGTAAATCGGGGGGGGGGGTATATATCCCCCACTTTTTTGAGATGAGCAAGAAAATTAAAGCGGATTGTGAAGAATTTACAAGATTTCCCCAAAATTAAAATTTTCACATTATCACTAAAAGGGACAGCAATTTTTAAAAGGCATAAATATGTCATTCTGATGTAAGATTCCGCACGGAATTTGATACACATTACAGATAATATATATCTTTATCATGAATATCGCCCCCTATATAGTGTGTATGGTGTTGCGCCCCCCCCTTTCAAATTTCCATGGCATCACCCCCCCCCCCATTTCCAACACAGATTTACGCCACTGGTACTCACCTGGAATGAAAGCGCCATTAACGGGGGGGGGCTCATCAATTCTACTTAGGCACGAAAGTGAGCTTGACATTAATGAGCAAGTTTTCTTCCGCTGTTTAGGGGCTAATTTATTAAAGAGGAAAAGGAACTAATGTTCCAGAGGCACGTGTTCGATGATTGCACGTGCACCGGAACAAAGACGGGATCGTGAACAGGACACTGTTTACTCTGATCTGTAGAAAAGATTCGCTCCGTTCATAGAGCAAAGAACACGCTGGCCCGCTGAGACAATGACCGGCTGTGCGATGGGGAACTCTTGCCTGTGAAACCGTGCGCAAGGTATTTCGTCAGACCAGCGTAGTAAAAAGCTGATTGGTCAAAATACGATCCGCTGTTGCTGCGGGCTGTCGATCGGCTAGCCAATGAGAAGCCTCACAAGCGATGGCGTACTCGCTTTTCACACGGACCAACCCTGACACCGTTCCCTCGAGCGAATTTCGGCTGGCAAAGATGGGCCTACACCCGAGATGAAAACCCCTTTGTTGTCTGCAAAATCTGGAGTTTCTTTCATAGACTCTGACAATATTCTGGGCAAACTCCTGTTAAGCATAAGTCGCTCAAAAACCTCTACCTTCCGTGGGAAAAAATACCTGGGATAGGAGATCTCCTGCTTTTAGATCCGGAATTCTCACTGCCGACTGAACTCGCAACATGGTGAAATCCATTCCCTTGTTTTTGCCAGTACTGCTGTCTTTCTTTCTGTTGCTTGACTCGAGCGATGCCACAAAACCCTCAACCCAAGCATTTGAAAGGAACGGAAGAAATCTTACTACAATCTCTGCGAATGTTACAAGAAGTACACTCCCCGCGTATATTTCCAGCACACCCACCCGTAAGTACGCACTTCCACGTTGCACAATTAGACTTTTCTGAGTTGCCGCAAGCTGGTATGTGTGTGCTTGTATCTTGATAGACTTTTTTCCAGACTCACTAGAATTTAATTCAACTTCCTTTCTTCTTTTCTTCCTGAAAGACACTACATCAACACAACCCGAGACGTCTACAACACACCAAAATGAGAACACAACACCCACTCGTAAGTGAGAACGTTTAACGTTTGCGAAATGATTTACCAGGATTTCTAGGCAAGTGTCTGCGACGCGTCTCACCTGTGCGGTTCTGTCGGGCTTGTTTTCAAATCTGAGGCCCAATTTTCAAGACTCGAGGTATTTTCCAACTTTTTATTGATTTATTCAATTTTATTTGATTTTTTTAATTAAACGTCGTTTTATATAACTTTTGAAAGTGACGCTATATACACCGATACTTGTAAGCCTTTTCCTCTAGGAAAATATTGGCTCTAATTGGAAAGCTTGCCAATTTATGGCACTGCAGGATTTTGAATTCAAAATGCACATTCTTTATTTTCAGAAACCTCACTCTGTAATATGAATCCATGCCCTAATGACCTGTCCTTACAACACATTCGCCAAAAACACGCCAGCCTTTGTGCATCAAGACGACACTTCCCAAACAATCACCTCGGATGAAATAACATTTGCCTAATACCCAATAACGGCGTTGCATATGTTTCTAATTTGAATCCTTTTTAATTTGGGTAATCTTGCCTTTTCTCTCTCCATGCCAAACATCTGCAGGACCCAGAGAGGGAATGATATTGAGATTGTTGCTATTACATTGTTTGGGATCGTTAATCATGCCGCTTAATTCGTGTGCCATGGAAAATGAAACTAAATAGAGTTCTTACAATCTTATCAGAACTATATTTATACATGCCAACTATTGACATTAGTGTCGAATGACAGGTAATAGAAAAAACGTTTGGTGTGTCCTCCATTCACCACTTACAACGTAGTCATAATGGACATGTTTGGCTTGGAATTGGAAACGCAGCTGTCAGTGCACGAGAGAGAAGCAGGTGATAACGGTGGCCCCGAAGGCACATCATTTATCGAAAATTCAATTTTAATTATTATCTGTAACGTCACAAATTGGCTATATTTCCTACGATTTTGGTTTTTGTGAGTGTGGTGAAATGTGCACGAAAAACAGTTGAAAAGTATTTCCATCAACAGACGTATTGGCAACTACTTTGTTGTGAAACATTCAACATCAGACATGATTCCCGCTGGATATTACCAGAGACAAAAGCTTGAAATATCTCTGTCTCCGTGTTTTTTTCCTCCAGAGGACTATTTTTGGCTAAGCCAAACAGCGATGTCGCCTGTCATCACTCCATCTCCTAGAAGTAAGTCCAGACGGGATATTTTTCTCATAGTTGTGATGAATTTTGTAGTAAGTGTTGGGAGAGGGCGTATTAGTAAGCAGCAATTATTTAAACCATTTTTGAGGTTTTGCTTCAGGAAAAGGGAATCGATATTCTCGATCGACGTTTTCCACTCACAGTCAGTCACCGGATTAAATGCTTATAACTCAGTCCGTGACGTTTACTCCTAAGACTATCAGCGTTTAATTACTCTGGACATGCGTCGTAAAGTACTTTTTTTAGATTGCACCCGTTATCCCAAATTTAAACCTTGGAATATTAATCGCAGAAAAAGTGTGGCTCACCATTTATCGGTCATTACTCAAAATAAAAGAAACAAAATACTCAAAATGTAAACTTTAATTTTTTTTATTTCGCTTTTACCAAAGAACAGTTTTCTGTATAATTCAAACTCTATCCGTATTGTTTTGTGTACCACTGTAGTCTGTGAATGGAATCAGAAATCTTTTATTTGGGTTCAGCAAATGAAATCCTGCTGTTTGCGTATGGTTTGATAGTATTTCTTAAATCATTGAAGTTTATTGTTTTTGTATGAATGGGGAAAATGCGTCATTCCACCCACCCAGCTCGTCAGCAGTAGCCCCTGGATTTGTTACATTATTACTTGCTCTCTATTCATTTTTCATCTTGTCCAAGATTTAGTTTTTGCCAGTCAAATTTTCCTTGTTTGTACTTTGAACCCATGACCAGTGCCTCTGGCAGAATGTTAAAATCGAATCTTTGAAAAGTTACCCCAACTAATGTACAAACATATTTACAAACTATTTACAAGAATCAATATTTTAGTAATTTAAGATTTTTGGAGTTAGATTTTAATATTAGATGTCCTTACCAATATAATTTCTTCCAGTACATGAAATGTTATGTCATTTTATATAATACAGTGTGTATGATTACGGTTTCTCATCGGCCCAGTGACGTCACAAGATACTTTATTGTGACGCATATTGTTGCCTTGACTAATCCCATTCATCTGAATTTTTTTTTTAAATACACTTTTCTTACACTGTGACAGTCATTCAAAAGAATCAGTAAAAGTGTAAATATTTTTGTCACATTTCAGCAATTTCAAGTACGGCGAATGGGATTTTTTTTTCATTTTTTAATTTTATTATTTGTTGTTTTTGATGATTAAATATAAATGCAATGAAACAGCATTTGTAAGATTTTTTTCAATGTTTACAAAGATTAATATCAACTGTCTACTGGTATTTACATTATCTTAATTTCTCACATCGTGATTGTTACCTCAGAAACCCTTAAACACCTTCACATTTTCCCCTTTTTCACTGAAGTCACCGCTAGCTGCTAAATCCTGCAGAGACAGAAAACCTGCTGTCTAAGAAGCTACTATTTGTTCGTCGACGCATTCATTTTCGGGTTATATTTTTAATTTTTGGGATAAATAAACGAATCAAAAAGATGTCTTGTGGATTCATGTGTCGTCCGTTTTATTTTGTATTTATTTAGTGAAGCCTTATTTCCAGACCTGCAATTTATCGTAGAAATTGCGCCACCAGTACGGACGTCTACGGATTTCTAAACGACTCTGATTTAGTTTGAATACGATTCAGTGTGTGCATGCCTGTATACGATTTATATGGAAATCAAGCTTTACGAATACAACCAGCTGTGACTTCAGTGTGGGACTTCCTTCACTTTACACGTTACGTAGCCGCCTAGCGGCCTGTGTTCTCGCTATTGAGTTGAGCAATGTCCGTCGCTCGTTTGTCGAGTCCAGCCACGCTGTCCCACCCTGGCCGTACTCCGGTTTCATCCAGTTGTATCTTGGGGGCTCAGGACTCGGTGCCCCCGATGACAAGCTCCTCTCTGACGCTGCCGTCACCTGTTGCATTGGTTGGTCAGCAGGAAATGCTTGCATTGACGTTGGAGGGGCGGAATTAGTGGGCAGGAGCAAAGGATGACTCATGCGACCCACGAGTGACCTTGTGCCTAGAGTAGCCATTGGCTCAATGGTTGTCAGTCCGCTCGGAAGGGGCTCAACAGTTTCAACCTCCTGACGATGTTGTCGCCTCTTGCTGGCATTGACTCCCGGTAGCGCAGGCATCTTGTTGAGAGTTCCCCTTGGCTGAGGCGTTGCACTGATATCAGGCCACGATGGCGCACCGGATGAGTCAAGCACTTGAATGCCGCTGGGTAAGTTCGGTGGCGGTCGGTGGCTCGGTGGCGTGGCTTGGGGGAGTGCGGAGCTCAACTGTGACTGCATCCATTTTGGCGTGATAGCGGGTCGTCTGGGATTCATACCTGGCATGGACGGGGGAGCTCTGGGCTGTAGACCTATGGTTCGAACACCGGAGTCCTGCTTCGTCTGCCTCTCCTGCGCGACAGCGCGGTCACGGTGACGTGACAGCCCAGCGTTGTTGGGCTTCACACCAGGCAGAACTGGCATGTGTCCGGGCCGGGCGTCTTGCGGTGGCTGGGGTTGGCTCTGAAGCCAGGCTGGCACGCTAGACGAGCCCAGGGCCATCACTTCGGTGTGTTCGTCCGGGGCCTGCTGCTGATGGAACGATCTCTCAGTCTGGTTCAAGGCATAGTGGTGGTCTGGTAGTAGGTGGCCTGATCCCATCTGCATCCATTCAGCCGCATCCTGGTAAGTCAAGCTGGCCCCGTATCTCGCTGCAGGATCATCTGCGTATGGGTCATCCACCGTCGGTCTAAGTTCCTCATTCCATGCCGCCTCTGGTTGATGTAGAATCTCCGTCATCGATGATGACGAGATGTCTAGGCTTTTATCAGGAATCTGCTGTTTCGAAAGGCCAGGGGTAAAAAAATAATTAATAATCGATTTCTTTCAGTGACCTGACCGAGGTTTATTCTGGCACAATTTTTTCATCAAATGAATGTACTGGACGAATTCTCTTCTCATAAGAATACTCTTCCGGTTTGTATTGGTAAAATTGTTTAAAAGCAAAGTTTAGTTCATCCCTCTGTAAAGGGAATTTGTTCACTCTTGTATGTTACTAATTTCATTGTTCCCTTTTTTGTAGTTGCCTGTGTTTCAGCCATGATGCTTGGTTAGTGATATAAAATATCCAACAACAGACTTCTTAAATGTACCTTTCGTTCTGAATCACGTTGGGACAGCTTGTTGCTCTGGGGTGCTTGGTGAGACTGTTGCAGTGCAGGTGTTGTGACGGGTTCGGTCTTTGACGGGTCGAAGTCCGGTTGAAGCCAGCAAGGAGTTTCGATAGCATGTTGACCTCCTGGTGCCCGACCCGTCTTCTTGGTAGTATCGGGCAATTTGGTCTTGTTGGCAATTTTGGTGAACTTCTTCTCGGCCTCGACGGGATTCCACCTCTTGAAGGGCTTCTGGTCCGGGGCGGGATCGAAGTCGGGCCTGAGAAAGCGTGGAAGATCTTTGTCAGTCGAGGCGGGAGTCGAAAGTGGTGGATTTGTCGTCGTCTTTGAGGATTGTTGAAACTTCTCCTGACTTCTCATGGAGTCAAGAATTCTCTGAGACTCGTTCTGACTTTGTTTCCTTAAGTTTTCTTTCCCACTGTCGGTCATTAAGCCACAGTCGATATCTGCATCACCAGAAGCCGTTTTGTCTCGAGTGGAGCAGAGCACAGGTTTCTCACTTGGCGCTTTCCAAACCTCGCGTTTCGATCCACTGCCGTCTGGGTTAAAATCTGTCTTCAGCCACCGCGGCGTTGGCGATTCTGGAAGTTTCTTCTTGGACTGACTAATCTTGTCCAATTTCTTCTTGGCGGCCATCGGATCCCATCTCTTGAATGGCTTCTGTTCAGGAGCCGGGTTGAAGTCATCTCTCAGGTAGCAGGGAACCTCGGCGTCTTGGAACGCTTTAGCACTGTCTGGCTTCCCAGCTTGAAGCAGGGAGTCTCTGAGTTTGCCCTGTGTGTCACAATCTAGAAGGGTCTGAGACCCAATCGTTTCCGAGGCGTCCGAATCATCATGCACGGGAGAGGCTACAGGAACGTCTGATTCAGAGGAAGACTCCAGCGATGGACTATGGACACCGTCTTGAAATGCCTCGGTCTTCTTGGGAGGAAAGAAGTCATTTTCATCGTCAGTTTCCTCGTCCAAGCCCTTCAAGAAGGCCTCGGACCACTTGATGTCCTCCATGTCTGCATCAAGGTCTATGGTTGGAGTTGACGAATCTTCGGACTCGGAGGAAGATTCTTGTGGACTGCGCCCACTGTCAACCGAACCCTCATGTGTATCAGGAACATCAAAATGAGCGTCTTCATGGTGTATCCTCACCAGCCGTGCATCCTCATGAGGCTTTGTAGCGTCTATTTCTGAAAGGACGTCTCGCGCAACATCTTTCGATGCATCTGCTCGCTCACAGTCTGCAAGAAAGTCTTCAGCAGGTTCTGTTCCTGACTTCCACTCAGTGTTTTGCTCTGGGGATGCATTGGCACATGGTCTCTGTTTCAAGATTCCCTTTAGCGGCCCTCGTCGTTGCCCTGTGATCGTCGGTCCACGAGAAACATCGCTGAAGCGTATCTTTCTTTTCCTGGTATCCTCGCTAGCACTGTCCCTGTCTATTTTGTCTTTGGTGTGTTCAGGAACCTCTGTTGGTTTCGAGGAGTTATTGTCCACTGCATATCTAGTTTTGTTTCCCGAGTCGACTTGCTGGTGTTTTGTTGTATCACCTGTAGATTTTGTTGTCTTTGTTTCAGACTTCACGGCCACCTCATTTTCTTTGCATGCGGCCACTGAGTTCAACCCCCTTTGTAACAAATCCTCCGCATCGGTCTCGGGCTTTACAGGCAAGTCAGCTATTTTCGACTGTGTTGACAGGGATGTAGTTTTGCTCAGCTCTGCTGACCTGCCAAGGTTGTAATCTGTAGAGCCCGTACTCTTCATTTCATTCTCCACAACAATGTCTCTTTCTTCTTTGTCTGTTAAAGAGCACAACTCGTCCTCGGTTGACTCCACAAGTTTCACATCTTTTTTCATCGGTGAGGTAACCGTCTGTGGCTGTGGTGTCAGGGGCATAGCAATGCTGCCCTTGCACGACGTCACTTTGTCAACAATTCCAAATAAGTCATCTGAAGAAGACTGTTGTAGCATTTGTTCTATGGCTTCAAACTCCGTCAGACCCTCTTCCTTTCGTTCTACCTTCTCATCTCTTTCAGTTGGTGAACCAGCTCTGTCACTAGCACGTGTTCCTTTTTGGCCATCTACTGTTCTGATTTCATTGCCCTCACTAGATGGAGGAAATTCTCTGAGCAGCTCATCCATCGAGTCAACTTTCTTCGTTGTGTATCCAGTTGATGGTTTCTCCACCTGTGTCTTAATATACTCTTCTTCATCTGAACCTTCATCCCACGAGTTGTAATCATCATCCATTTGCTTGATTGCACACAATGCTTTCTTAGAGACATTTGTCTTCACATCCAGTTGTTCACCCTTCTTCTCTTCGTTATCATCGCCGTCTTCGATATCTTGGACGTCAGTATCATTGGCCAGTCGGTTTGCGGCTTGAGGTTTACTGTCATCAGGAGTCGTTGTTGTGGCCTCACGCTCAACAGATGGAGAATGTGCCCAATCCTCTTTGATTTCATCAGTTGCTTTCTCAATCTGGCAAGACTGTGTGCTGCTCTGTTCATCAGTATGTTTGCCCAATAGGAAAGTTGTTTCTGGCAGGCTGCTGGGTTCGTCGTCCAAGACTTCATCTTCCTTTGTCACGACCATACCTTTATCCTGGGCAACCTCGAGTTGGTCTTCGGCAGATGTCTCCAACCAGCACGATTTGGATGGAGCCAGGGAGATCCCTTTCGGTGGGATGACCATCTTGGTTACAGTTTCGTCCTTGAGCACGCCTGGGGCTTTGCCGGTCTGAGGCGGACTCTCGTCATCCGAGGAGAGTTCCTGGAGAATCTGCTGCATGATTTGCTTTCTCTGTTGTTGTTGTGACACGTAAGCGTAGCAGTCACTGTCGTCGTGACTAATCAAAGACTGCTTGTCAAGGATGATGGAGTTATCTTCAGCTGTTTTTTTGTCTAGTGCCTGTTCCAAGGACGAAGGCTGATCACTTTCAAGCATTGAGGATGCAGTCTTGCATATGGCAGGTGTTTCCGATTGCCTGTGAAATGGAACAAGAAACAAGACAGTCGATAATATTAATTCATATGGCAATTTGTTCATGCAGGCAACGCTAACATTTTATTTGGTTGTTCAGCTTGCCTGATTTCAAAAGTTTTAACATTGCTAAGATTGGTAGCCTGATTTTTCAGCTGTCTCACTACTTAAAACAACAGAGTAATGAAATGGTCGATGTAATTCCTTTCATTATTCTTACCTGCGTACGCTGGTCGTTACACGCTCGCACCAACCCGCCGTCAGATCAGTTGCCATAACATCCTGGGTCTGCTTCAGCTCTATGGATTCAGCGGCACCAGCTGGAAGCAAGGCTATCTTTCCCGTGGCCTCAGTCTTCAGTGGTGCCTTGACACTAACACTGTTGTCCCGGGCAGCAGGCAAATGCAGGTCGAGCTTGACGCTGTCGTCTGCGGGAGGGGCTACCATTCTGCAACGAGCAAAGGTTGGCTTGGCTGCTGGTTTCCCAGATTTGGCTGGCCGTGGTTCGACATCAGGTGTCGGCGCTTGTTTCTTTTTTTTGCCCTTCACCGAATCGGCCTTCTCCCCGTCATCGCCTTTCATGAGTTTCTTCATCTTTTTCTCCTCTTTTTGACGGTTTTTCTTTTCTTTTCCCGCCTTTTTCTCTCTTTTCTTTTCCTTCTTGTCTTCCTTTTGGCTTTTGGCCTTCTTCTTTTTCTCTCCCTTTTCGTCCTTTTGCTTTTCTTTCTTTTTCTTCTCTATCTCCCTTTTCTTTTCTTTCTTTTCCTCCTTTTTCTGTCTGGTCAGTCTTTTCTTTTCTTTCTTTTCCTCTCGTTTCTTCTCCTTTTTGTCCAGATTTTCCTTGGCTTTATCCTTTTTCTTTTCATCTACATTTTCATCCTCTGGAACTCTGGCATCCAGTTTGTTTTTCTTTTTTGACTTTCCAAAGATTCCCATTGTCTTCAAACTGGAGAGTGACTTGGTAGACTTTTTGTTGTTAGCGGTAGCTTCGGCTGTACAGGTGTCTTCCTTGGTACTCTCTCCTTCCTGTTCAATTCCTTTCGATTCTTTGCAGATGCTGCCATCATGGCCCGCTTCGTCCCCTGGCTGCACATCGTCCCCAGCTGGCTGTTGCTCTTTCTTTTTCTTATTTTCTCTCCTGCGTTTCTTCCAAGGCATGGTCGCTTTACGTTTCATGTCCTTGCTCTCAGCTTTAGTACCATCATTGGAGGTAGTTCTCTCTCCATCGTCTGCATCTGCAGTGACATCATTTGATGCGGCTTCCTCCTCAGTGTCTTTGTTTCTTTTGCTGGTCTTCTTTTTCTCCGCCTTTGGCTTCTTCTCCTTCTTCGGTTTCCTTTTACTTTTCTTGTTAACCTCTCCATCGCAGCTTTCTGTGGGATCTGTTGATGTTGGGGGAGTCTTATTCTCAACATCAGGTTTGGTCTCAGCTTTTTGAGGCGACACCTCAGACTCCTTCTGAGATGCAGACAAGTTTTTGCCTTTCTCCGTCTTTGCCAGGCTCTGTTTCTTAAATTTCTTCCATCCAAAAGGTGTTCTTCGTTTCCTTTTAGACTTTGCATTGTTATCTTGTTGAGCAGCGTCTCGAGAAGTGGTATCATCAGTCTGGCCACCGACAGACTTCATGTCCTTTTCAGGCACCACCCCTGCCTCTTCAGCATCTTTCAAGGGCGTGGATATCTTTGTTGTTTCTTGATTATCCTCTGTTTTCGTCCTCGTATCATTGGGCGTGTCATCCAAGTTGGAGGATTTACGATGTTTCTTTTTCTTAAACAGAGTCGGCTTCATTTTGATCTTCCAAGCATAGGATCGTTTGGCCTTGTTCATGGTTTGGCCTCTGTCATAGGGAGCAACACCTTCAGTAGGAGTCGTCACTTTCTCTTCTTCCACCTTAACGGTTTCGTTTTCTCTATTTGCAGTGGTTGTGTTTTTTTCCCGGCCCTCAATGTTTTCGTGACTTTGAGCTTCTTCGGACATCACTGTTGGTTCAGTGATCTTCATGATGCTTTCTTCAATTAAGTCTGGCCTTTTCTGTGGTTCAGCTACCTTCCCATCTTTATCACTTCCTTTGACGACGTGCACAGTTCTTGACGTACAGTTGCAGAAGTCATTCAGTTCATCTTCACTACTCAGCTCATCTATCGCCAGTCCACCACACGGCGGTTTGCTTGAGATGTCTTGACACGAAACAGAAGTTTCTTCAGGGCTTAGCACCTCTCTCGGGACTCTTGTTCTCAATCTTGTCTTCCCGTGATCTGGAGGCACTTCACAATCTGGATTTTTGCTCTCTTTCAGTGTGTCTGCGTTCTGCTTCTTCTCTTCAGGAGCGGAAATCTTCCAGGACACTTTTTTCTTTCCCATGACGCCTTTGGCGGCATGCTGGGTCTGATTAGAGAATCTATCTTGGCTTTTCTGTGCACGCATCACAATAACGTCCACACCATCATCCTTGGCCGTGTCGATGTCACCTTCATTTGCAGCTGGACGTGACCTCCGCTTGTGTTTCTGCTTCTCTCTCTGGTTGCAAGAGATCGCCACTTCTTCAGAGCCCTTCACATCCTCCTCGCCCGCCCTCCAAGCCGAATATGATGCCTCCTCTTTTACCAAGGAGACTTCTTGCCTCTTTGTTTCTGACTCAAGTTTTGGTCTTCCAATTTTTTTAGCCTTTTCCCGCACCCGTCTCTCATCCAGACTTGTCGGGATGAAGGTGGTTGCAACTTCACCATCTTCCACGGAGTCTGTTGTCAACAGAGACAGTACGGAGGTCACCTCAGGTTCTGATGAGATGCGTGGTCGCCTGGCTTTGGTTTTCCTCTTGATAGCATCCGGGCTGTCATCACATCTGCTTCGGTCTAATTTGTCTTCAAGTTTTGGTGAGGATTGTCTTCCATTTATTGACTCCCTCACCACAATAACATCATCAGCGGCAGCATCTAGGGACAATACTTTCTTGTTTCGGTTTCCCTTCCTCTTGCTGCTCACTGATGCGAGACTTGAACCTTCGGACTCAGATTTCAAGTCTGGTTTTTCGAATCTGTCCACTTTGCGTCTTGGCAAATTCTCACTTGACGTTTCAATTGCAGAAGCTATATCTGGTTTGCTAGCATCAATTTCGTCTCCGTGAGTTTCCACCGAAGAGCCAGGAGATCCAATTACTGATTGGTTGGTCGTGGGTAACTTTTTTCTCCTTTGTCTGGCCAATTTCTGTCTCCTGGCTGATTTGGTCTTATCTGGAGACATTTTTGCTTGTCTCGGCTCTTGGATAATTTTTCTTGAACTTTGAACCTCTCCTGAGGTTTCATAATAACTCTCAGCTGTACCACTCATAACGTTGTGGATTTTTGCTGACAGTCCTTTTTCCCTCGAACTGATATCTCGTACCATCGAGGAGGCCCTATTAGCTTCCAGCATCTCAGCTGGAGACTCTTGCATGGCTATCTTTGGAGGTTTGCCAACCTCCTGTGTTATTTCTTTGGCAAGCCCTCCAACCTTCGTTTCTCTCTTCTTTGGAATTGTCCTTTCCCATTGCAGTTCACTAAAAGCGTCATTCCTCTGGATTCGATCAGCAGAAGGAGCAAATGATGTTTCAGCGGAGGCAGTATCTGGCCTTTCTCCAATTTGAGATGGATTCTGTGACTTCTTCACCCTCCTTTTTTCTTTCGTTATTCTCTGTCTCTCTTCATCTCTACTCTTCAACTTTTCCTCATCCACGATGTCAGCAACTAGAGTATCTTTCTCACTGACAGCTGAATCTTGTTCGTCCTCTCTGGGACATTCCAGAGTTTTTTTCGTCCTGTATTTCCTGTCAGGGATGAAGCCAGCTTCTACTTTCATTGTTTGTCTTCTTTCCTCCCTCCGTTTTCTTTCTTCCTTTTCCACGGAAGCAGTAACTGGAACGCCATCTTTAGCCACGCTTACTCTATCTCCCTCTTTAATTGAGCAGGAGGCGATGCGTTGTGTCTGCTCCTTCCTGGGCCTTCGCTTTCTTTGTGGGTTGAAAGTCTGCCCCTCCGTCTCCTCCACCACGCGCTGGGTTTGTGCTGGATACTGTTCGTGTTTCTGTCTCCGCTCGTGTCCTTGTGATGTGACAGAAACTAAACCTTTCTTCCCAGTTGCTTGAGCTGCTGCGCCGTCGTTGAATCTTTCATTGTCTGCAGATGGTTTGTCTTCGTGCATGTTCACATTAGATGGAGCAGCGGCCTGTTTTTCTTGTTTCTGGCTTCTGCGTTTCTTCTCTCGCCTGGCAGATGATGCTGTGCTGATTTCGGTCTCGCCCCTTTCTTGGGCCGTTGGAGGGATGACTTTCTGAAACTTGTCAATTTCAGTTTGAAGGCTGTCATTTTCAGATTCATTGGACTGCTGTCTCGAGACCCCTGCTCCCTTGAATCTTTGGCAAGGGGTTTTCTTCTTTCTGTGACGAGTTTTGGGTGGTTGTTCACAACTGTCACTGGAAGAGCTGGGACAGGCACTTCTGCAAGAATCGTCTTGGAGTGGTGGAAAGGAGTTCACGTCCACGAAGGTTTTTCTTGATGCAACTTGGTATCTCCTCTCGACCTTTCTTCCTCCAAGGAGTCCGGTGCTCCTCACTTCTAGCAAGGACTCATGCTCAATCACCGAGAGCTCGCTGCTACTGCTCCGGGTTTCCTCGCTGGGTGCACGGACTGGTGATGGCTGTGATCCCTTGGTGATGTCTCTAGTCCGGAAAGACATCCCCACTCGTTGGTGTTGTTTTCTCTTTTGTCGACGGCCGGTAGCGTCAGTAGCGACACCGATATTTTCTTCAGCCGGGCTGACTGGAAGTCGATGTCTTCTCGAAGCAGCTTTATTTCTGCTGCGTTGTTTCATCTGTTTTATCTTTGAAGCAGCTTCCAAGTCTTCTTCTTTGCCATGTGGAAGTGTTGCTTCTGATTTTGCCCTGCTGGGCTGTTTCTTCCCTTTGGAGGTGGTTCGTGCTGGAGAGCATGGACCTGATACTGTGGAGTCACACTCATCAGTCGTAGATTTCTTGCCCCTGCGAGTGTTGGTTTTCGAAAGCTTTCGAGTTGGAAGGTTGCTGCTCGTTCCAGTCACTTCTTGGGCCGCTGTTATCCGCGGCCGGGCCTGGTACTGCAGGCCGTACTCCTCGGCCAGAAGGTTGGGAGTGAGTCCCTGGCTGAGAAGTTTGCTGATGGTGATGAGTATCTCGTGCTGTCTGCACATGCTCAGCTCCAGTCGCTCCAGTCGCTGTCTGGTTGCTCCTTGGGACTGGGTGACAGTCTGAACGATCTGGTGCATGGTGGGCAGTGTGGGGGTAGCTGTCGGGGGACCACTCACCGCCTCGCTCTTTGTCTGATTTCCAGAGTGGCTGATGTTACCTGCGCTACTCCCGGGTGACGCCTTCTTGGCAAGTTCTGCCAGTCTCCTCTGCCTGGCAACGTCCCGGAGGATGAATCGCATCTTCATCTGGTGGTTCCGGATGTCCCACAGGCGGAACCTGTTCTCACATCGACGCCGGAAGCGGGCCCGGGTCGGTGGATACCTTGGTGAGTCTACTTCCACTCGCCGTTCCGGTCTGTCTATACGATGCGGACTCTCGTGCTTCTTGGAGTGCTTCCGAGGTGTGGCCTTGGATTTCCCTCTTACCTCCCAAGGCAGTGGCGGGAGAGGTCGCCACTGGTCACGAGGCACGGTGATGAGGGGGACAGTAAACGGCCGCGGTGCTTGTCCAGCTGTCTTGAGCTGGCCGCCCCTTGCCTCCATTGCCCTTGTAGAAGACTTCCTTGGACGTCTTCTCTTCTTGCGGCTTTTCTCTTTACCGCCATCTTTTCCCGCCTTTCCCTGATCTCTACTTCCTTTGGGTAACTGATCTTCGTCTCTCTCCTCGGCGGGCTTTTTCCTCTCCCTCCTCTCGAGGGACTTCTCTCTGCCTCTCCGAAGCTCCTCATCCGTCATCTCTGGCTTCGGAGGCCGCTGCCCGACTTCGACGTACTTGTCCTGGTTGTCCGGGGCGGTGCAGCACGGCATCATCTTTTGCAGCATGCGCCTCATGATCCCCACTTGCCTCCCGGGTGTGATGCGCAGGCTGTCGGTGAAGGTTCCCTGATGTTCGGGGTCCTCCGTGAGGTCGCTGAAGGCAATTTTGCGGCGTGGCTCTTCCTTCAGCCGACATTGCCAATTTTTTGGCTCTGCAAGGTGGTGGAACAGATAGAAAAACAAACCAATGTACCTACTTTGACGTTACAACACTAGTCGTTGTCATTTCTTTTTGTTACTATGAATAACAATGGCATTAAAAGATATTAACAAATAAATTTATTATACAAAAATAGTTAAAAATTACACAATATACTGTTGCCAACCGCTCACAAAAGGAGGTATTATTACTCAACTTTGCAACTTAGAAAACGTTGAATCAACAAAGAGAGGTTTTGAACACTTGGTCGAAATCTATGAGGCCAGCGTGTTTTTGAAACAGTAAACCACGCCTTTAATATGGCAACACTTTAGTTTATTTTGACTATAACATTTTGCATTCATTTCTTGGGGAAACCACCCAAATCCAGATGTTTAAAAATTTTCCATTGTTGCCTTAAAAGTAATCTGGGGATGCAGACGCCTTTTCGAGTCAGAGTCATTTTTCAAGCTCATGTTTTTAAAATCACACACAGCATTTCTCGATTTACAGTGGTGAAACTTTTTAGAATGCAACACATTCCAAGAATAGTAAAAAATATCTACTCTTGTACTAGTTGCACGCAAGGTTTCATAAAAAATCTATACATTTTAAATTATGTACAGTATAAAATTGGACAATTTTTAAATTGAAAACTAATATACTTAAAAAAGGTAAACTAACTTGATGTTTACATTGCAAAACGAAAATAAATGTTGATTCAACCAACAAAAAATATATAAAAACGTTCAAAGTGAAATAAAACTTCCTCATTCTTCATTGCGTAGCAAACAAGAGATTCCCTCTTGAAGCAAGGCATCTCAAGACAAATAATTAGGCCCATCATTTGATAAACCTTCGAGTACATTATTTTAATAAACGACCGAACTAAAATCTGTTATAAATGACTTTCTAATTGCGACGGGATTTTCCTCAGAATAAGCCCATGAAATGTTGGTAAAATTCTTTTCCTCAAAATTTGGAAAACGTAAGAGATGCTTTACGAAGGAGTGGATCGCTTATAGCAAATGATGGCCCACCAACACCCAAAGCAAATGAGATCCGCGTTACGAAAATGATGATGTACAACTATTTTTTATCTTTCATAAAAACGTCGAGGTACGAGACGGGCCACACAGTAACAGTCAATTAAATATCTACCAAATGCATAATACCTTGTATCTTCTGGATGAAAATATGAAAGAATCCAGGCATTCGTAGATTTGAGCAAACCGATGTAATTACCAATATTAATGCTCATCAAAAGCGTCAGATTAGCTTGCAAAGCTATCTCTACTCATCTGGGATGTGGTCAAAAGAGAACAATCGGGGGGGGGGTTACGATTTGAGGAAATCTGAGGGACATTGTCTTTCAGATGTCTGAAAAATAAATGAGGGCTTTTCTTCAAAGTTTCTTTACTGAGCAGGCATCAACTGAATAAAATTTGAAATTCAAACTTACCACGATCAGACATCTTGAAGGTCGATGACAAGTGCTGATCTCTTCAAGTCTATACCGTCTTCAACAAAGACGGTACACCAAGTCTCCACTGCTCGCGTTGGGCGTTAGACTTGGGGCAGGTCTGCAAGAAGCCTCGGTCGGTTCTTGCAGGTGGGTGAATCGGAGGCCTGACGTCCAAAGCTGGTGGTTTCCAGGGGCCACTCCGACTTCGGGGTAAGGGGGCAATTCTCAAGACGAACTTGGTCTCCTTGAGAATGGGTTTGCAGGTAAAGTCTGCAAGGTATCACCAGACCTCAACAAGAGGGCACTGGTGAAGAGTTCAAACGGGATTGTCTGGTTCTCCACAGACGTAACTGAAGCAACCCAAAGTTGTATAACCCCGGGTCAGATCTCGGCAGAGAGTACTCGGTCCACGCCCGGCACTCGTTGTTGGCTCTCTGCTCGGGTATCAACAACAGAAGTTGATCGTCGAAAAGATTTCGGTGAAATCGCACTCGAATTGCAGCGAAAAACGCTCCAAAAAGGCCTCACAAACAAGAATTTGCTTGCAACGCCAAGAAACCTAAAACAGTTCTGACATGAAAACAAACACACGGGTAACCAATAGTTGCGATGCCATTGTTAGCGTCATCGTAAGCTTGCGCACAATGGACAGTGCGCTCTTACGTTGGAGAATTGTTCGTCATTGTGACGTCACTTCGAGTCGTATAAGTACGTACCACGCTTGCGCAGTTCTTACATTTGACAGGTAATGGACCTTTCCCATAAAATATGCAAATAAGGCAGGCGCATGCGCATTACTACCACTGGTTGGCAAAGTACTGTTGCTTAAATTTATGACACACCTATGTAATTTGCATATTTCATGGAAAAGGTCCATTAAACGATTTATAACAGCTGCAAGTATTTCTATTTTAACAACTCAAGTATTTCTATTTTAACAACTTTTTGACGAGCTCTTGAAAAGTCCGGACGCCGGAGAAGCTTGTCTAGAATGGCTGAAACGTAAGAGTGACCATGTAACAAGTGAAGTTTCAAACGAAATAGGATTAAGTTTAAGTTTACTAGGAGCTCCAGATCGAAGGGTTTCCAAAATAGGCAATGTTCCTGTCCCAGATGTCCGTGTTCAGGTTTCCAAATTCTGGGGAACGACATCCAAGAGAGGTAAGAGGCCTTACACGTGGGCATACCCTTCCATCTTTTCACGCCACTCATGTAGTTGTCGTTTCGTTTAATCATCCACTCCAGACTGTACCGTGAACCATACTCTGCTGGGCGAATCCAAGCTTACGATGGTATGCAGTCGGGACGCACTGCCAACCTGCTCACCACAGCACGTCATCCCCAGTGGTGCGACGCTAAGGCTGGCCTGCCAGAACAGCACCTCCGTGTCTACAGTTGGAGCCGACCTGTACGGGATGGATCGCATGCACTGTGACAACGGGCAGTGGCAACCGGCAGACTTCCCAGTTTGCTTTGGTGAGTTGAACTGGACGGTCTTCCCTTTTTGGCAATCCGTTTTCATCAACAATTTTCATCCATCCTCTTCAGGTCTATACCTGGGCTCGAAGTCTGGTCTGTTATTCTTCAGCACGGTGTCTGGGGCGGATCTGGGAACTTTTCTGGGGGAGGGGAGTCCGGCCCTGTAATTTTTTTGTGTCCGATTTTTTTGGGGGTGTCAGAGTGGGGGCGGTTGGCCTTGCCCTATCCCTCTGGATTCACGCCCGGGTTTAAATTAAATGCTGAATGAACATTTCATCGTTTTTCACTGACTACATGTTTGATTTTTGTCATCAACGTTTGGTAGATCGATGCCTGATCGATCACCACAAACTGAACTTCAGCGGCCTCAACATCAGCGACGGCCAGCTGACGGGAGGGAATACCCTGCGTAGCGGCTACAGTTTCACGGTCGAATGCAAGGACCTGGACGCCACGCTAATGGGTCTGGGCACCCTCTACTGCTTGGACGGGGAACTTGTGCCGTCGACCTTGCCTATATGCATACCCCACGGTAAGCCTGATGCTAACTGAGTACCTTCTTCAGGGCATTAACTGAATCTGCTTGAACTGAAGAAGGTACTCAGTTACCGAAAGCTTGGCAATCACATATTTCAGAGCACTGATTTTAAATTATATTCTTGTCGTTATTCTGATCACGGTGCTATGCAGCCCTAGCCCTTCCATATTTCTCTGGTAAGCTTGATGCTGCCGCTTTGCTTCTAAAAAATATCGACACTCGGATGAAAAAAAAGAAGACTCATGGAGGCTGAAGGGTTCTCGAACTACAAATGATTAATTGTTTACAAACAGCACGGTACTCTGGCCTTTGGTACTGGCCATTTTTTGAGCGCTTGTAACGTTTTGGTTATTATTTTGACCTAACTGCGGCGGCATACTTCATTCCATTCACGCGTTGCGTTAACGCGCGCGTTCTTGCACGCACAAAGCCCACACTCTCCCTTTTAAAAGAAAAAACTAACGAAACATGGTGTTGGGACAGTTACTGCCTTCATTTTTACCAATCAAAACGTACAGTCTGATAGTGAGTCCAATGAAACTTTCCTCTGCGAATTCCAGGTATGTGGACATAGCACATGAAATAGCGCCCTCTCCAAGCATTATTATGTAGTTTTCAGTTCACTTTTAAGTAGTTTGTAGAGTCACTTCATAACTACATATTCAAATTTTTTTAACCATGTATTCTTGTCATTCCACGTTCACTCTCTTCAGGCGTACTTGCCTAGCTTCTCTGGGTAAAACCGCTGATCCTGTCCGGGTCATTATGAAGAATGTTAAAAAAAAGCATTACCGAAGCATCTGGCCTGTGTATGAATACGCGTCGGATTAGAAGATGCTATGCAGGAGACCTATGGCCTCATACTCATCACGTGTCACTGTAGTTTGTGTGTGTCACTGGATGACAGTCACATTGTGTCACTGAATTATATTCTTATCTGCTACTGAATAATGGTCTCAGGTGCCGCTGAATGATAGCTTCACGGGTCGCTGAATAGTGTCATGTCGCTGAATGATAGCTCCATGTGTCACTGAATGATAGTCGTGTCACTGAATGATAGTCGTGTCACTAAATGATAATGTCGTGTGTCACTGAATGGTAGCCTCATGTATCGCTTAACAATAGCCTCATGTGTCACAGTGTGACAGCTTAATGTGTCATATCGTATGATAGCTCATGTGTCACTAAATAGTGTCCTTATGTGTCCTCGAATGATAGTCCTAGACATACATGCAATTAAATAGAAAGATCCAATTCCATTCGGTGACAGATCTTTCCACTCCGTGTGTGACCTCATGAAATTGTCCTCGTGAGGAATCGTTTTATTTTTTAAAGATCCCCCAGACGGGATGCGACCCACTCCAACTGACGAAAACTCACAGTCAGCCGGTGACACCGTGTCCACGACCACTTTCATCGCCGTGGTGGTTCCCATCAGTGTCGTTACCTCTCTACTTTGCGTCATACTCTTGGTGTTCTGGAGAAGGACCTTACTTCAGAGGTAAAAAAAGAAAGAAAATAAGCCACACCGTTAACCCTAACGATCCTCTCTGTTCAATATGACCTTACAAACACCCTAGGGGATGGGGATTAATGATAAGCAGCTTTTAATTAAGCGAAGGAGCATCAACTGGGCATTTTGAGATTACCTCGTGCTGATTCTACGCGTAGGCCACGCTGCAGCATAGGTCCAGTTCGTTTGCTTTGACGGAATATTTTTTTCCATGAATCTCTTAATTCCTTCATCGATATCGCACCGTACTTTACAAAACTTTAAAACTGTCGACCACGGCCTGACACATGTAAGGTTTTTCTCATTTGGAACAAAACTTAACCGATCTGTCAAGCTCTATAGTTACTACAAACACGGTGGCAACTGATACGTCATAGATGATACCTTTTGTAACAACCCAAGCTACATAACCTGAATAATAATTTTGAGAAAGCCGCACACCGCAAATGTTACAGTGCATTGTTCGCAATCTTTTTAACTTCATTTCGGCTACTAAGTCGTCCGCGAGCTTTACAATATTCTCGTAAAGTGAGATATATCCAACACCTTTCTCACTGCCATCACCCATCGGTTGTAAACAGTCGCAGACGACTGATGCTCTTTTGCGATCCTGTCTGTGCCAGTCTTAGGATGTTTGCTGCAGGTGGGGTATCCGTCTGGAGAAGCACCCGTTCATCTGTTGAAAAGAGCCATGTTGGTCGGAAGTGTTCATTTTGTTGGTAGCAATGCGACAGTAACGCGTGCATTTCCTAGTCGCTGTGAACCAGCGAAGTTGAGGTCCGACCAAAGGAGTCCCCGATGCTGGGAAAACAGCGCCCTCTCTTGGTCCAGCTCGAGGCTCATTACTGAGTGTCAGGGTTTACAAAAAGGAACTTAAAAATATGAAGAGATTTGTCTTTATTTTACCCCCTCTTCTGATGCAGTGGACAGTTGCCCAATAATCGACATGACAGTAGGGAGGTCATGATTGTGAACAACACCTTCTCCCCAGATCATCTCACTTCAACCCCTACCCCACCGGACGTCCCCCGGCGACCGGCCAAAGAAAGCTACTTCTCCTCGGTCGAGTCATCAGCGTATTACGTCGCCCCAGCGCCTACCGGCAAGGCGCAAGCCACCGGCAACAAGGCATCCTCGATCTACGAATACATCGAGCCCAAACACACGGATTATTACCTGGAACTGGTGGCGTGAAAAAGAGGTAGTTCACAGGTTCTCGCTCTAAAGCCAGGGAGCTTATGGGCTTCAAAACCCCTAAAATATGACAGTTTCTTTATAATTCATTTAGGTCTTTAGAGAGAGTGGATACAGCTTTATAAACACTCATTATAAGCCGTAGCACATAATTATGGGCCGTCTAGCTCATCTGGAGAACTGCACAGACCGTCTTGGCACTAGACTTTGTCGGCGATGAGGGAGTAAATCTGCATCCAGTTTACACGAGCATACATGACTGTGTTTGGATTTCATGACTTTTTGTACCTTTAACTCCGCTCTGCATTAAACCTCTCGACGAAGTGTAGCTTGTGGAAACGCTTAATGCTGTTAGCTTCTATACGCAAGTGACGGGAGTAAATTCGGCTTTGACTGGGTATGCTCTGTTACCGTATCCAAGATATTTTACTGTGACCGCGCCCTCTATTCACCTGTCTTCAGCACTGATCTCTATACACTGGATAGGCAGCTCAGCAGTAACTGTCCATGTGTGAATTGAAGTTACTGCACGGCCATCTTAGGATATTTAATACAATGCCCTCCAACTTCAGTCCAATCATTAAGTGCATTCTTGCACGGCGCTAAAGCCTGTGACTTGGAAAATACTATTGTATTGAAGAGCGTAAGATGGACGCGCAGTCGCTTCAATTCGCAGAGCAGAGCAGCTATCTAGTGTATAGAGATCAGTTGTATGGTCTGTAGCAACTGTGCCGTTGAAGAATAATGATACCCACACGTGGTATTTTTCTGGACACCTGGAGGCACTCTTTTGCCCCGGGAATGTGGGACTCGGGGTGGCACACGTGGGCTCTTAGCTGTCAATTTAATTCGGGTTAGCAAACAACATGCGTCACACTACGTCGTCTTAAAGTATTGGATTTGGCTCTCTTAGGTGTGAAATTGTCCAGGTAAACATTTTGGCTCTTCTGTCATCACAGGGATAATGAATTCATGTATCAAAGGCTGCCTGTAGTTCATTGAAAGGTTACACCAAAACGTATAAATTTTTGGCTCCCCATCAAGTTTGGTCCCAGATCTACCCTTATCAGCTCGACATCATTTTATTGATATGGATTTTTAAGAAGGAGGCTTTCGTAAGATATGGGGACCATTTCAAGACAGTGATGCATGGATTTTTTTATTGGTCTTTCTGTCGATATCTCGAGAACTAAAAGACGTATTCTTGTGTATATTTCAAAGTGGAGTACATTTCCATGTGAGCTTTCTGTCAGTGATTTCTGGATTGAAATTGTCACCCCGTGTCTTGTCTTTAAAAATGAAGAACGCAACGGAGTAACTTTTGCAACGCTTACGGATACATGACTCTATTTATATATGCATATGACACTATTTGCCCCTTCATGTGTCTTGTAGTTCAGTTTTTTTTACTCCAATGTAGTTTGAGTTTTTGTGTTAATTTAAGAAAACAATCCAATCGTAAACAGGTTAAATACTTCGATGGACACGATTCAAAATAGGAGTGCCAATTTATTGACATAACTTGCTATTTATATATATATGTATTGCATAACATGTGCCTTTCAAAGAAAACCAAACGTATACTTCATGCACAGTCTGTTTATATTATTCCGATTTTACACATTAGTATTTATATTAAATAACAGTTTTATACTAATTACAAACAAACCTTGATATCAAATAATACGATAGTTTAAAGAGTGTAAACTTTGGCTATTTTTTTTCTGTACAAGGTAGTTAAGTACCCGGATAAAGGAACACTAGGAAGTTATTACTTTGTGTACAAAATAAATCCAAGCTTTGTTTATTTTTTGATTAGATGCAAAGATGTTTTTTTTATGACCACACGTTTTTTTATGACCACACGTTGATCGCTTCATGGTGAATGGTTGCCGGGCACTGCGCATGGGAACGGTGGGTGGCGCTGTTCGGCCTATACTTGCGAGACCAGCGCGTGTCCAAAATCTGCTGGTGTCCGTTGCTGCACCAGTCCAGAGGACACGGCCGGCCTTCCGCGGTCGCGCGTGTTGTTCCCGGTCAAGTAATTGAGATCCAATCTCGACTGAATGTGAGAATGCCTGAGAGAAATTCACCTGAGCATGGACACGTGGCATGAAAAAAAGTAAACCGATTCCGGATTTCCCCATGGCACCTGTTTTATGCACAGTTTACAAGCCGTGTCTGTGTCATCGCCAGGAGACCGTAAAATGTCACTGTTGGAGTAAACATGTACTATCACTTTTCGACTTATTCATATTCCGCCCTGTACCATTTCGGCACCGAGTTTTTAGGCGAAGAGCTGCCCCGTCACTTACGAGACTTCCGGCTATACTGCTGGGGGCAAGGAAGGAGATATAGATACTTTGGGGGACTTCTAGAATCCCATGCATGACCACGAACAGCCGGTGTTGCACCTTGCACGAAATGCAAGTTATGTAGTCGCTAGAGATGACCCTAGTTCAGTTGTTCTTATCTGGGCTTCTACCGCAACTGGCTGCCGCGAGACAAGGACAGCTGCGCGTTGTGCCGCACTGCGGCAAGACCAGCGAGAGGTGAGCCCCTTGATCTAAAGCCGGCTCATTTACTCCATTCTCTCACCCCTTTGAATAATCTAGCAAATTTTTGGCATTAGGTATATGTTCAGAATCTCTTGCCCGATGGAAATCCGACACCTGAAGCAGCTGCGTCCGCTACAACTTGGGATTCGCCTTGAGCAGAAGCACCCCCTCATCAGTTGGTAAGAGCCATGTTGGTCGGGAGTGTTCTTTTTGTTGGTGGCGGCTCGACCGTAACACGTGCATTTCATAGGCGTTTGTGAACCAGTGAAGTATTAGCGCAGTTCCAACCAAAGGAGCTTCCGTTGCTAGGAGAATGGAGCCCTCTGTTGATCAAGCTCGGGGCTCATGAAGTGTTTCTTTCGAGCCTTCCCCGACCGACGTCACCTGCCATGGTCAGTAATCAGCTCTCCTTGTCTCGAGGCCTTCCGACCCCCAACCATCAGGTAGGCGTAGTCCGCGTCCTCTCGACTGTCGGCCCCATCTTTGGGGATCTCGGGATCATCCCCGGCCTCGTGGCGTTGCGAAATGTCCCCGCCCTCGCGACCGTTCCTCCCGGCGGGGCCAGGCCGCACTTTCCCGCTGCCATCCACGCCAGTGCCCCGGTCCTTAGTCCGATTCAAATCCACGGGGCCGTACTTCTCCCGGTACAGACGCATGAACGGGGAGTCCAAGCTGGAGCGGTCGGCCGAGTCGGTCTTCCAGCTTGGGTAGACGAACTTGATGCCGTACTTCTTGGCCCAGCGGGCGAAAATGTACTTTTCAGTCACAAAGAGATGGCCGCTGGTGAGTCGCTCCTCGCTCTTCATGTAATAGCCGCACTCGGTGCGCGTCCTGTTGCCCGAGTTACCATAATAATGGTAAGGCGTGGAATCATTCGGATGCTCCCTGGATACAAATGACAATAGAAACTGAAAACCAATCTTCGAGAAAAATTTGTTCCACAAACTGTCTAAAATTAAAACTCAATGTGAATGGAGTTACATAAAAACGTGATATCGTATGTTTTAACCGTAACATTTTAATACCAAAATCAACGTGGAAATTAAATTGAAAAATAATTCTTCGAGGGAAACGCGAGGAGGCGCACTATGATGTGAATCGCTTCTGCTCATCGACCGAGCATCCGTAGAACAACGCAGGCATTTAAGATTGCTGCTACTTAAAAATGGGCACTGAACAGACACGAAACTCGAGTTCTGTTCAGCCATTAGCAGTCACTAGAAACTATCATAATTTAAACAGACATTTTAATTGCTTGATTAATTGAATTCCAAGGCCTCACTTATCAACTCATTTAACATACGCTCAAAGACAACACTCGCCGTTATTAATGTGCCTTGTTTCGTTTTCTCCTTTTTTTTTCATTTATTTGCTTCCTGCTTTTAACTGCCGGTCCTTGAAGATGAAAAACCGCCTTTTGAGCGAGACATCGCCAGCTTTGAATCGTAACAAGACGAGACCGCCGTCATTTTATGAAGAGATGGATTATGCGTGGTTGACCTGTAATCAAATTCACCATGCACGAAACACAACTCAAGAATGTTTTCTATTTTGGGGCATACCGCTAAGGTATTTGTGGTTTCCAGGTTCAATTTCAACGCAGGGTAGTGCAGCATCGAGTCACATCCATCATCCTTAAGCTTTGCTTGCACACGACCGTGTACTTCTCAATTTCATAAGCAAAGCAGAAGTTGCCTTGGCAACACAGCACTGTGGGGACAAGACGAACCGGCGACGGGGGGAGGTTACGACGTGGCAAGCGCGAGTCGTGTAATGGAAGGCGCCCGGGGTTCCGATCGCTGACCTGGGCCCCAACGCTCGCAGTTGACTCCACACGGCCAGGACGCGTCAATAAAAAACAAGCCACGCTGGTGAAGTCAAATTACACAAGGCCGATCCCATGGAAACTATCGCATGGACCGCAAGCTGAGTAGAATTATCAATTCTGAGGAGGCCAGCTTGCCTAATGGCTCTAATAGTCGTTTCGTATTGACGGTCCCCACGATAGGCATTAAACCTGAGCAGATAAAAACCCCTAGGCCTTTCGCATTTCATGTTTCAAGGATTCCTGGAACAAGTGCACTTAGCACTGGAACAGGATGTCTAGAGATCGGAGCCGCATGCATTTTAGCTCATGCGAATATTGCACTTTCTTTTCCAATTTAGAACAGTTTTCTCCGGAGAAAACTTTAAGAAAACAATAACATACAGCATACATTTTCTCCGTATAGTCCACGGCAGGTTTGTTCATAATGTCGAGCAAGCTCAACAAAAGGTACAGTTCTTCCTTCCTCCACCTTGAGAGACCAGACTCTGCTCGTTCATGTTCTCGCAAGCTTAAGCTTTGTAGAGAGTGTCCGACAATAAATCTGGCTCTGACAGTGAAAGCAAAACTGAATGTGGTGTCTAAAAACCAGTCCAGCTTTAAACCATTTTCAACTTGTGTTTTTTAAATCGTTTTTAATACAGTTGATGACTAACTTACATGCAGTAGTCTCCGTAGACCATTCCGTACACGATGAGATCGTCACACATGTCTAAGGCTAGCAACATTGTGTGCCAGCCCGTCGTTAGCCACGTCTTGGCCTGAGTCCTGAGGTCAAAGGGCAGACAGAATATTCGGGTTATATCGAAGCCATGGTTTTCTTTTGGGCCACTGGGGCACTACAAAGAATAGCCTCATCCACTGTGCCGACATTTTGACCCAGTTTCCATCTGACTGTGCACAAAGCTGTCGCCAAGTTTCCTCAGTCGCTCTCTGGCACGGTATTTAAAATGGCAATGGCAGGCTTTGAGACGCTGCTGGGTGCAGTGTCCCAATTCAAGGAAAATTCTCCGCCAGGGGGAGGTGCACAAAAGTACACCCCACAGATTCTTTCGAAAAGAGGGGTCTGTTTGGGCCACAAAATGGTGGCATTGTGTCAGTTTGGCCCAGGATCATCTCTGTATATTCAGGGGCACCCATCTGAGGGCAAAGCAGACAAAAATGTGATTGAAAATTTGTCAGAAGAGCCCGAGGAAGGTAAGGGATGTCATTTGAAAAATGGCAGCTGAGAAGACTTGGGGACATTGACTTTTTGAGGGGTGAGTTTGTAAAAAAAATTCATTGGTTAACCTACTAACAATTGAAAATCAAATGAAATCTTAAGGACCAAACAAAACTTTTTTTTTTTTTTTTGGTTTGAAAGGCCTCAGTTGCCTGCCATGGGGCTCCAAACTTGGTTGATTTTACACTATTTTCAATGGAGCTTGAATTGGTTCAGTGGACCCTGCTGGCAACAGAAACACCGGTCTTTTTCACACTACTGCGCGTGCTCAGAACAACGCGCGCATGCTCAGAACTGGTTTTAAAAAAAGGACCGGTATGCAGGCCGCCACCAAGCGTTTCAAAGTATTCCATTGTGGGCAGAGCAAGCCGCGTGACACGCTCACCTTGTGATGCCCGTCTCGTTGTGGAACACCTCGTTGTTATACCGCATCATGGCCAGCGTGTGCATGTAGAAGGTGACGTTCTTGTAGAGCTGAGAGTAGTTCAGGATGAGCCGGTAGGCCGGGTTCTTGTAGACGTTGGTGGTGTATAGCCAGGCGATGACGATGTTCTCGCTCTTGGTGCGCTCGTGCATGAAGTGCGTCTTCTGGTTGCTGGGCTTGTTCTGGAAGGTGGGCCGGAAGTTGGTGTGGCCCACCACCCGGACGGTGGTGCGCCCCCCCACGTCGGCCTCGAAGCCCCGGGTCGGGGCGTCGTTCATCCGGATCACGCACTCCGCGGCGTCAATGGCCTTGCCCGCCCTCCTGCCCAGGAGCTGGCCCGAGCTGGTCACCAGTGCACACGTGTGGCATCGCAGTTCGAACGGCTGCGTTTAGAGAAATAGTAGTTCATCAATTCCGTGCGTGAACAAGAGGGGGCGCTCTGGTAATCAGCACCAAAGTCCCAAAACTACTTACAAAAGCAGAGGAGAAATGTAGCCCAGTGGTTAGGGTTCATGGATCATGATAAGAGGTTTGAATCCAATTGCTGACCATTAGCTGTAATCTATGACAAGTGGTTATGAATGGGCTCCAGCATTATACCCAGAAAGCAACCTACGATGGACTGGCATCCCACCGAAGAGGGAGTAAACTATACTTAATTGTGTTTGAGGTCAGTGGCGGTCGACCGTCAAGCCTGGCTCCTTCTCTAACACGGCCACTGCTGAGGGCGGGGGAGTACACTTACCTTGTGATCTGGCACCGATATGGGTACCATCATCTGCTGGCGGTGCCTCTGGAACGTCTCGTTCCGGGGGACCTTCCGCAAGAGATGGGGGTAGCACCGGGGGAATGGACAGGACAACGGGCCGCGGGCGAAGAAGGCCGCCCCGCCGCTGGACACGTCCGCCCCGGAGGAATCCACGTAGTAGTAGAAGAAGAAACAGATGAGGAATGAGTAGAATGAAGCAAAGAAGAGCATGCTACATGGACCCTGTGAGAGACACACACAAAAACCCCCAAATCTTGGATTACATTTGAAAAAAGGAAAAGCCCTGAAATCCTATTCCTGGCATTTATGGACGGGAGGCCCTGTCTTACGACTGATCTGTGACTATCCACAAACATAGACTTTCGTAAGAAATACATGTCCAAACACCAACTCCGTTTGATAAATGAAAAAGTTTGTTCCACGCAGTGTCATATCGGATTTCTGGTACAGCCGATACCCCAGCAAGCAGGCTCAGTGGCCGAGTTTTTTATGCCATCTGTTCTACTAAGTAGACTGCGATTTTGAAGCTTCCCTTACAAGTTCACGAGAAGTAACTTGCAAAACACAACTTATAAACACTAGAGTGCAGTGTTCCTAAATAATGAAAATTACATCGTTGCATTTTCAAGAAGTCGAGCATTAAAAATATCCATCACGATTTTTAGCAGTGTTGTAGTCGAGTTCATCAGATCCTTTCACAAGACTATGCAGTCATATTAGTAGGGTGAACAAATGAAAAGAAGAACGCTTGTGTCACGGTTCATTTAAATAGCTCGTGACTTGGCTTAGACATAATAACTTGCGCTGGACTTGCAATGGACCCAACTAAAGCACCGATTTACAGAAACACCAATCTAAAAATTATGAATTCTCAATACTTACGCAACTCCTCCCAGTGATTGGATTCTGGAAGCACATGCTAACGATTATTCCGCTGTTCCATGGAGTTGCAGGTATCGCGCTACTGCGCTCGTAATGCACCTCTGTCCGCCCTATGTACGGCATGCTCGGCTTCAACTAAAGACAGTCACTAAACAGTCGTCGTGGCCATTTTCTGGTAAGTGACGGAGCTGCATAATCAAAGTGAGAGGAGATTTCTTTCAGAAACTGTTAAATTTGTAAATGAAACCACATCATCGAGAAGATGATCCATCCTCAAAGCATCATCAACAGCCATTGACATTGCTGTGTATCATTTTAATCGAGATCAATAAAAAAAACCAGAAAAAAATCATTAAAAGGAAATATTGTATCAGGAAAATGCAAAGCATTCTTTAAAGGAACAGAAGTACAGACAATAATAATGAAGAAACAAACCACAGACAAAAAAACACAGCAACATAACAAGGTGATGTCTCTTATAGAATTAATGATTTACCGACCCAAGTCTGGTTCAAGTGTTTGCCGTAGCACTGGCAGTAAATATGACTCGTGTGAAAACGAATGATTGCATTTGACATGCTTTTAGAAAGAAACGTAGAAATGATGAGCTAAAAACTCGACCATGAGTCCCTTCACTTTCTAACCTACAAAATTCTCTCTAGAATAAAACGCCCGTCTTCCCTAGGGGCGCCGTACATACCACAATTTATACTGCACGCATGGCGTCACTCATGTTATCATGTGGCTGCCAAGTGGCGGTGCATTTTATACAGGAATTTGCGCAGCCGAGTCGATTAATTTGATGGCAATCTAAATGCATGCAATTCAGCCCCCTCCGGAATAAGTCTTTTTTTTTTCGGGAGAGATTGTCCAAAGGCCCCACTGGGGAACTAAATCATCAACCTCGCGCGCTCGCGCAAGCCGGATTGCGGTGCACGCACGCCGATCGAGGCGTCCCCCCCCATCACATAGTGAATGTGCACAGAGCGCCTGGGGTTATTTTAATTTTGCCCTTGCCGCTGGTGACACGCGTGTCTGAGCCCGCTAAGTAAAGTAATTCATACATTCATACGACATTAAGAGGGGACGAGGGGCCCTTCTAAAATCTCGGCTATATTACACGCCTAATTCGGAGGCACTGACATTGGGGAAATCTCGATGCAGGAGCGTCAAACAGTATGACACAAGGCCAAGAAATGTCTTTTGATTAAAATGTTTAAAAGGCATGAAATTGTTTTTTTTTGGGGGGGGGGTCGGTCAAGACGGATTCGCAGCCAACTAGAAATACGCAGAGGTGTTTATAGCATATAACGTCGGTAGTGCCGGTGTGATATGAAATTCCGACACGCATGGAATCTGGGTGTTATGGTGTAACTTTATGCCTGAGGCAGTCGCTGCTCCGTGTTTTAGGTCATGCACAAAATTGCTTTAATGGGCAGTGGCGTTAAACTGGGGAACATTTTGCACGTGCCACTTAAGGGCCACATCGGTCTCCGGAAGGGGCATTGAGTGGGTTCTGTCACAGGGGTCAGAAAACTCTGCTTTCAATTTTCCTTTTTTGTGACAAGTCATCTTAACTACACCACATCCCTCTATGACAAGTCAGTTCAAATTGACAAAAAAAGGTGAAGTTGACATGAAACGAAAATGATTGGAGTAAGAAGCAGTTACTAATGAACCGACCAAGCCAGCAAATATCCAGCAGACACTACATAAGAGCTAAACAGAGAGAAAAACTGAAGCATATACACAGCCTGGGGCAGGTGCCTCAAGGTGTCGAGTTTCACTGCACGATCATGGTTTGTTCTGTATTCAGACAGATTATATTACATACCATACATACACGTACCCGGGCTCCTTGGCAACAGCCGTGTATTAAAGTAAGCAGAGACGCCATGGTGAGTGGTCATAGTTACATCCCGGATGAAATTGTTTTGAATACCGACGTAACCGAGGGTAGCCACAGCATGCCACATTTGACAAAAATAGGTATCTTGACAAAAAAGACGGCGTTTGATTTTAAAAAGTTTTAATTGAAAGCCTTCTATCACATGAACGCTCAACTAAGCACTGAGTACAATTGGGCCGTTTTCCAATACTCAACTTCGTATCCGTCACGTCTCAGGCCAGGCTTCGTCTCCGAAACCAACCCCCGTTTGTGGGCCTGAAGCGTTTAAATTAAATTGAAATACTGCAATGTTTGGCTCCTTTGCATCTTACTTGATGTTTTGTGGCACAATCAGACTTACTATTTCGCTTACAACTGCAAAGTCAGGTAGTAAAAAAAAGTTGAAGCCTGAGACGGAGCCAAAGTCGAGTATTAGAAAAGGGGCCAAGCTCTATACGTCAGTCTAATATCCCAGCATGTAAAGAATGATAATTCCTCCTACTGGCATTTTAAGAGTCTAGGTACTAACATGCCTTTGAATTTATTTTTTCTTACTTTGAAAGTCACTGTCATCACAGCGTTAGTACTGTCCGCGAACAAAACTCGGTGAATGTCTTGAATATCTGTCAGTAATGTTCAGAGTTTACTCTCGGTGTTTAGGTAAATTTGTATTCGTTAAAACTTACTAGTGCAAAATTATTCTTTTTTCAAAATTATTGTGCACTTGCCAGCTGCCAAGCACTGTAGGTGTAGATACATGTACATTAGAGATAATAACAAAGAGAGATATCCAGAGAAAGCGTTTCCAGATTTCAAACACAAAACCTCACCAGTGTTACCTGAGCAAAACAAGACGTACATATTGAAATCATTTTGCTATTTTAAAACTCTCGGATCAGATAAAACTAAGCTAATACCTCCTCCGATGGAACGATACATCGGTACTCGCTTCAAAACACTTTCGTCAACACAGCACTTCTTATGATTTGTTAAGACATGAAGCTAGAAGGCCACTTGTAGCGACAGATCACGCTGGTAAAAAATATTATCTTCCGGACAAGCTATAGAGATTATGTGGGAGATACAAGAAAGTGGACCTCCAGTAGGAAACAGCGCGATCAAAATGGCTCGAAGAGCATATTTCCCTCAGGATCGGTGTAAGGAGCAGACGGATGATCCGTCGCAGTTGACGCCATCTCCCATAATTCCTCGCGGTCCGCCATCTCTGATTCTGGGCTGAGTCTTAATCGAGTTTGATGTGGCTATAAAGTTTCTGAGTGCTTTAAGTGCAGAGGAAAACCTTGGTCATAGAACAAAGTAACGTGTCTGAATATTCCAAAGCTAGAGTTAATGCATATGACGAGGGGTCACAGTTTAGCATTATCGCTGGTCAAGCTACATTTGCCCCTTTAGCAGAAAATGTACTCTGCCTCATCTGAGAGTTTGACGGGATAGCCTTGCTTTCGATTCAAGATGGCCGCTTCCTGTATTGGGCGAGATAAGTTACATGAGGTACGCTTGTGAACTCTTTCATGTGTAGGCAGGATTATAACGGTAAAACAACTGCACCAAACTCCCATTTACCTTCTATGGCCAGACAACAGACGTCGAGTTTGTTTCCTCCTGGTTTTGGCTGACTTACACAGAATGGTACCAGACGCCTCGTTCATCACTCCTTACCCCAAGCGCGTGAGACTGCACCAAGACCACACGGCTCCGTCTCGTGAAGTCTGACATTTCAAAGAATTACGGTTGAAAAAATCAGTGCGGAACGTGAATAAAACAAGCGCGGTATACCGTTGCAAACAGTACCGTATCTCCCCAATGCATGTTGACAAGGCGTGTAGATAGCATTCTTGAACCGAAAACCCACACAAGACCAGTCAAATTAGTGCTCCAGTTTGCTGCACAATCATCGCACACAACAAAAGATACGGATTCGTACTGTCATGAGATGCCTGGATTCTACAAAACTACATTTTTTACAATACAACTGCACTCAGGATTGATTAAAGGTTGGAAAAAATGGTGATACCGTGATCAAGTGAAAAATCAAGAGACAGGAGAATGAGCTAAGATTACTCATCGAGAGCTAGTATTAAGGAGTTGATTGAAGATCGCGTGGTAAGCCGATCTTGCTCGTGACCTTTGGAAGTTTGGTTCGCGGCTGCCATTCTGCCTGTTAGATTAACAAAGAAATGTTCGAAGCTACATATTTACCGTTTCATGAACTCGGACCTCAATCAACATTTTCTAATCAATGATCTTAAATGTTGATTACAGGAGGTCATCGTTTTGTTTCCAAATATTCCCGCGGAGGACCAAACTAAGCAACTCACAGACAACTTTTGGCGAGCGCGCAGCCACTCGCAGCACAGGCCACAAGCTGAGCCACTTTGCATGATCGCTGTTGTTTTTGCTAGGATTTTCGCTTCGTCTGACAGCTGTTTTGACTGAACATGGCTCAGCAGGCCGCCTGGGTCAGGAATTAATTTCTGGGCGCTCAAGACCGACACTTACACTGTTTAGCTATTCTTAATTACTTAAACTTTTTCTGTGACGTCACAACTTTGCTTAAAGCGTGGGATTTGGAAGACACGAATCTACAGTTATTGCTTCTAAACAATTACCGTAAAATTGTCATAGATCCATAGTTAAAATCTTAAAAATCTACAGTTACAGTAGACTCGAGTCGACGAAGAGGGTATCCTCACGTCCACCCATCTCCTCGCTTCGATCGCCAACGTGCGACCGGAGGATTGGGTTGGGTAAAGACAACATTACGTTTTGCTGCCGTGAGACTCGTTCTACTGGGCCTCGTAACAGCTACAGTTAAAGATTAAAGAGATACCGGGAACGCCCACACTCCGGCCTTATTATGTACGTTTGCCTTTCTCCATAGAAGATGACATAGGTTATCTCTCGTGTTTTCAAGATCAATGCTTTGTACAGCAAAATTTTCAACAAGGATTTGAATTTTCTCTTCACCTTTCAATAAGGAATCAATTTGATGTGTTTTGGCTGTTTTTCTGTGTCTACGTTTTGCCCACTCTTTTTTATAATGTTGGATTATAGCTTAATTGAATTAACACAAATTCGGGTATACATCTTGTAGTTGTTTTCCAGATCATACCAGCCTTGAGGTGACAGATCTGTCAGACTCGCTTCTCCCTGAGCACATATAATCTTGCTTGAAGAATTAGCCCGTAAATTTTCTTTGTATTGCTAACATTTGTAGCGCAATAAACAATTTTAGGTGGAAATGTGCGCTTTATAGAAATTCTTAAATAGCCCAATAGCCCATGGATATACACCCACACCCCCTGGGATTTACACCCATGCCCGTTTAGAATATAAGGCACCTTCACGAGTCTAACTTATCCCTGCGTAACCATTTCTTTGGTTTCGTACCTACATTTTGTTCTGAATTTTTTAATATGATATTTGCTTCTATGTTCTAACAATATTGTTCACACTACTTAAACTATAACCTATCCGACGCCATGAAGTTAATTTTCACGTCGAGTCAGGCTGAGCCTGACCCCATATAGGCACGTGTAATGAACGCACCTTACCGACACCGCAGATAATGCCAGAATTTTAATTTTAGTACTACCATCTGTCAGTGTATTTTGGGAGTTGAAGTCAGTTTACATTTCGCTGGAATGCTCCCTTTTTCACAACGGCTCACTGCGACACTTGAAGTGTCCAGAATGTTACGGTGTGATGTTTCGGACGTGTGCTTGAAGTCGCTTGTTACTAATTTTATTACTTATTCCCTTTCTGACTTTCCTGCGATTCCTTCCATCATGACACAGAGCTTCTTCCACTCTTCCACCTACGGCTATTATACTATAAACACTGTGTGGTCGATTTATTACCCCACAAGTATCAACAAATATGATCAATTATCTAGAAATTGGAGGGGAAAGTGAGATCATTCTGACTGTTTTGCTTCACATTATACACTCACTGTTGTTTAAAATGCGTCAATTTGGTTTTCATCGACATGTTCTGTCTTTTAGGAATCTTTCCCATTTTCCTAAGTACAATGGCCATACAGAGGTAATCACCCACCTTAGATACCTTCCACCAGCTCACGATGCACCGGTGCTGCTCTCTCCCTCAGAGACAAGGATATTAACGTTACATCAAGTGACGCTGAGATGGTGACGCCCAAGACGTGACTAACCCGGTGATTTCACTTTTTATGAGCCGTCATTATTTCACCTTTATGGCCTGCATTTCACCCGTTCCTTGATTTATACGGCTTCGCTCACACCAAAATGCACGTCACGGCGACGAACACGATATAGTGTTGTGCTGTCCTGGCTGTTTTGTTTATTCAGCGTATGAGAGGCCAAAGGATGAGTGCGCCCGCGATGCAGGGTCGCCAGGATTTCGCCAGACATCAATAAGAGTCTAGAAGAGGCGGTAGAGTCAAGTCACAGTGAAAAAAATGTCTGCCAAGCCCCCCTGGCAGTGACCGGCTGACCCATCTTCTTGTCTCGCCCGCTCTTGGCTGGAAATGTCCATCTCGACCCGGTGATGTTTACATCGATCATGCATTCGCTGTCTCCATCATTCCAGCCTCTTTGAGGGGTTGTCAACGCTGACCTGCAACTTACCTCGTCCGCTGCATGAAGAATTCAAACGATCCTGCCGTGTGATTTGCCGCATGCAAGTAGATCTAGGTCAGCTGTATGGTGCGTGTGGTGTGTTTATGCGCACGGCGCACCGCACCAAGCCCGATCCGAAGGGGGGAGGGGTTGGGGACACGACAGAAAATAGGCTAACTGCAGCTGAATTGCGCCCGTGGTCGACTGACTTTTCTTGAAGATGGCGGTGTTGCGAGTTTGTTCGCTTGCCCAGTCCGAACTCTGAAGGGATATATCAATGGACAAGAATACTCGGACGACTTCTCACCGGCTTGTTGAAAAAAAAAAGCAAGCATCTTTTTTTTTTCTCCCATGTGTGATAGGTGCCCTTACGAAGGTCTCTGTCATCGAGTACTCGTTGTGATCGGCTCGCCCCGAGGACTTGGTCCGAAGAACTGTGCACGTAGCAGCTCTGTGATGGAAATTATCGCCGGCTTTTATTTACCTGTCGACCTCTCTCGGTGGACCGTGCAGCACTTTGCTCCCCTGGGCCAGCGAAGGGAGAGATGGAAAAGAAAGGAAAACACACTCGCCCGCATCCCGAATGATGACATGCATAACGAGCAAGATAATTCTCATAAGCTATTTTTTGTTTAAAGGCTAGGTGATTATTCATAAACAGTGTGCGTGGGCACTCACATCAAATCACCAGCGAACCCGCAAGCAATCACATTGACAATCGTGCAATAGTTAAGAGTAGAGCGCGATTTTTGTTTACGAAACTCTATCGCACGCTCACAGAAACTTTCGGAGTTCATGAAAATGCCAAATCTGTTGATCGTTAGTCAATGTACATGTACGTACATCCTGTGCGTGTGCCAGTGCTAAATTGTGTAAGCAAAACAGCTACTCAATGAGGATTCGAAGAAATCAAGTTATGGAGTTCGATCGAAGAAACAAGTGCCCTTAACAGCGTTTCAGAGCACCTCCGTGAAAGACAGATTTATGTTTATAATTTATTAGGTGGGTTCTGCATAATGAAAAGTCATCAAAGCAATCCCCACTGTTTGTTGTACGAAGAGATCCGCGTCATTGCAATAATTCGGACGCCGTCATCGACATCCCCTTCTCCGAGATAGAGATCGCCCGCGGGCCTTCCAGGGATGAATCACTCGTGTCGCCACCGACTCATCCTGGCAATTTCGCCCAAATATTAGCGATCATCATGATCCCGACTGTTGCATGTTGTCCTTCGAAGGGAAAAATTATAGGTGAGAGGATAGTTGGCATTCTACTGTTCATGTAGGGAGCGGAGTTAAGACGACGCCAAACAATTTTGCGAATCATAATATTCCGGAGATGGTTGTTATTTCTCGACGTACACCTGCGCTAGAATTATTCACCCGAAGCAAAGAGCTTCAGCAGTACAGTAATTCGACCCCCTGGAAAAATAACACCGGCTTGAAGTCACGATGTCTACGGTACAGCACAGGACAATGGCTGCCATTTTAACACACAACGTATATAGATGAAAGAAAAAAAAGATATTTTTTTCTCACGATTCAACATGCTGTCCCTTGTTGTTAAACCAGATATATCACATGATTGTAAAAAACAAATTCTACATGTCAATATTTCCTTGCCCTGGGGACGGGGATCGGGTATTCCGACATCTCCTCGCTGGCGCCGCTACGAAAACGTCGCCACAGGCCCACAGCATACTGCACCGGAAGACCTCCCGTCTAGCCGGTGTATAAGGTAATTTGGTCCCCCTGTCTAACTAAGAAATGTGCGCATCTGGTCAATATATTCCCAAAACCTCACAAGTCTTGCATCCAGACTACGCTTTACTTTATTTCAACTGCATATTTACGCGCAGCATCTGGACGGAATTGACTTATCAGAAAAAAAATTAGGCCCCTTTCTTGAGGACTGAATTCACCACAAAACATATAAAAAAAAACAAATAAAAAAAAAACCCAAACGTGTGGCAAAACACGGATGGGCTAAATTACCCGGAAAGGACGGGATAACGTGGAGGGAGACAGAGTGAATTGGGCTGAGGAGCATTTTTATCCAGCTAATTTTTACTGTACGTCCCCCAGACAGTTTTACGAAGGGACATAATTGTTGGCCTACACCGGGAGCGTGGGGAGATTTAATTTTAAACCATATAACCCGTGACGACTCGCGATATCAATAGCACTTCGATCCAGCGATTTCTTTTTTTTTCTTTTGAGCAGGACAGGGACAAATCCTTCGTCGGGCACATTACCCCCTCGGGCTGGGTTCGCACCGCTTCTTCGTGGGCTTTTCTAAGCTAGCAGTTCCGTCGCTGAGCCTCAGACACGGATTGGAAAATGTCATCGCGGGCTTGGAGTGGGTGTACAGTTATACCCAGCGGCGCGCACGTCCGTCTGCAGGTGAGGTTTACAGTGGGATCCATTATGGATGTCCACTCGAAGAAATTACACCGCATTTTTTTTCGCGAACCAGGCTGGCTTCGATTTGGGTTTTCTGCTCTGGGGCCTTTCACGGAATTCGGACGGCATTCCAAGACAAATAGATATTGCGATACGAGAACGGGCTAGGATGTCGTGCCGTTGTTTATGCTCACATATACCCGGAAGGGAAATCGTATCATTTTGAGAAGGCAAATTATCTCCAGGAAAGCTAGAAATTTAGATGTAAAAGACTGAACCAGTCTATGATGGAGTCTTTCAACGAAATGAATATCTTGAGTCACATAATTACGGGAATGATAGCGACAGAGGAAAATTCCGAGCGTTGTCAAATGCACCCGTTCATGAAGAAGAATCCCACCTCACAGTGCGATTGAAGAAAATTGAAGTTGAAATTGCGATTGAAGTTCCTGCGGATCACCGATATAATTTTCACACTCTCGTCGGTTGGAAATTTATCGCACCTATTACTTCAGTTTTCATCACGATGCACCCGTGGGTCCGGGCATATTAAGTTTCGCCGTAATCGGAACCCGTCGCGGTGCGCACGCGGCGCAAGAGCCCAGGGTACCGCGGGCTCTACCTTCAGACTCTCACCCACAAGCGGAAGAATTTTACCATCCAACGCCCCCTTCCTTTCACGACCACCTCCGCGTATCATGCCAGACCCGTGCCGTGGTTAATGTACCACCGACATGTGCCCACTCGCCGGCGACATTGCTGAATCGGAAATGAAATTTAAGCGCCCAGCGGTCTGACAAGGCAGGCGATAGACGGCGCAGGAATATATAGAGAAATGTATTACGTGTAGAACATTTAAGAATATTTCGGCATATTCGAAGATGAGATCTTGTGTGCAATACAGATCATAATAAAATGATGACGTGATTGACTAGACATTCGTATAATGATTTACGCTTGCTGTTTCGGCGACTATGCATTACATTAGACCTGTGCACAGCCAGTCGACCTCAGGATCATGACCAATCAGTGAGCGTCTATTATGGATTCTTCGACAGGCCGAATCACGTGATTGGGGACACAGGGCGGAACAAGTCCATCTGTACATGCAGATGGATTTGTTCCGCCCTGTGATGTTGTTCGTCTATTTTGACAATTGCTATGAGTGCAGGCATAAACCTACTCAATTCACACAAGATCACTGTTCACAAACCGATCCGATTGAATTTCTCTCAGTGGTAAAAGTAAAGATTACAGAAACATTTTGGAATAATTCAATCCTTTGTATCCTTCCAGTGGAGGGCACTCTGGGAAATTAGAAATTCCCAACGAACAAAACAAAACAATAAACAAAAAACAATAAGACCAAGAACAATAACAACAACACAAACTCACAAACACAACAAAACGAAGAAAATCTATGCAGGACAAAACTTCCTTAAAATATTGACTAATCAATAAATCAAGAAGTAATGTCTGGTGTGGAAACCCGGGAACACTGTCATATTATAATGTACCACTCTTTTAATCGCTCATTCAATTTTCATTTCAAATCACTGAGATGGCCTATCCCACACAGGGGAACAAATTAGGAATGTGGAAACACTGGTGTGATTTGGTTTAATATATTCACATAAATTATATCCTCAAATGTTGTAGGCCGCGGAAACGGGGCGACAGAACTGGCGCAAACGTAAATTTGGCAATGCCATTAGGAAAATAGTCAGCCTCTTAGCTATAATCATGCCGGTGGGCTGAATATCCGACACGCACCGGAAAGTATTAAGCGTAGCGCCGCGTTTGAGCCCAGTCGGCTTACGGATAACGAAATTAAACTTCATCGCCGGAATGCATTGACAATTCTGCATAACTATGCGACCTGCATTCAGTGGCGTATCCAACAGGGGGGGCAGCTTATCGCCCCCTGACGGAGTTTTAATTTAATTAATTCACCTTTTTGGCAAAAAAATTACTTCACCAGTAGGGAAGAAAGCAATCGGTATATTTATTTCTCAAAATATTAGCACCAAAACCATAAGAAAACAACATCAGCAAATAAAAGCAAGGATGTCGGGACAGTGAGTAAGGCTTTTGAGATTTTGTCTCCCCTAACATCGTGTAGAATGAGCCCGAAGCCGCATTCACTTTTGAATTTGCCCCGTTGGCAATAGAAGCTGGATACGCCGGTGACTATGAGGCATCTCGTGCGCCGGGCGCATAATTTTTTAAGCTCCGTACAAAAATCGAATAATTCTTATTACGTGCGGCTGGCTGCATTATCGCTGTATAATAGCATGTATTTACTCAAGCTAGCTACAGTTGCGCGGAATTCATATGAGATTATGAATTCCCATCAACGATACCGAATACAAGTTGAATATTTGCAAGATTTAAGATATGATTCCACGGCTTTATTCAATAAGTGTTTCTGAGAGCGAGAGGAAAGCTGTAAACCTCATGGGAATCAGTCTGAGTACAGGCTGTAAATAAGTGCATAAAATGGCTGAGAATTAAAATCTACTCGTTTTCAATATTTCCTATATTCTGTTTTTAATTTGATAAATAATATTGCCTTTCTTTGTTTTAGTTTTTTGGTTTTTTTTCTTTTCGTTTTTGTCCTCTACCTTTGGCGGCTTTGTTTTGTTCATTTGTCCTTCGGGGAAACACAAGTAAAATTGAAATTGGAAAAAAAAAATCGCGAGCCAGAAATATAGTGTTTTAATTGAGCAGTCACTTTTTCCTAATAACATTTCCAGTGTCGCAGTCACCGTTTCTTACATGACATTTGCTTTGCGCTTGACTCTGAATGGGGTGTCGAAATAATGCTGGTAAATATATGCCATTACTACGAACCCAAAGAGAGAAACTCAAGCTGTACCGCTCCTGATCAGATAAGAGAACTATCTTGATTTCTTGAAATCGTGATTTCACTGCTGCTGAGACGTCTGTGCCACTCCGTCTCCGTATACGTCATCTGAGGTCAGAGGTCAGCCTCGATTGAACTTCTATTGACAGAGAACGAGGCAGCGAGAGGGAGAAATTTCCATTCTCTCGTCACGTGCGCAAGAGTGCCATGAACGGTTCCCCCCCCCCAGCATGTCAGAAAACGATTACACGGTAGTGACGATTAGAATATCTGACTGAACTCCGGAACGCATTAGCGTACATCAGCCAAGAAGAAGGTCAGTTCATTGCAGAAGACGATGAGGCTGAATTTTGTCCCAGCCCGTTCCGAGTGAAAAATGGGGCAGTGCGTCTAGGCCTAATTTGCGTTGATTTTTAAAGGGTTGTATATGGACAAAACCCACGAGGAATCTTTCGTTGAAAAAAAATAATTTTGGTGGATTTGAGTTACAAAGTATGAGCCAATTCGCGGTAACTACACGACTCGTGGGATAAGATTAAGTATCTTACTATTTAAAAACGACGCCAATCTTTGCCTTCAAGGAATTGCATTGTCAAATAAAATGCGACAGTTTTAATACCAACACGTCGCATCGAGTCCGCTCATTAATCGCCCAGGCAAAAGCTAGTCCCAGTTCAACTGGCGGTCGCGTTAAGCACAGTTATCCGCGGCTTTTGTTTTATTTCATGTTAGATTTTTTTTTATCCCCTTATGCAGTGATGCCTTTTTTTTTCTATTCAGCATTCACATAAGGCAAGCGGCATCTCAGAAGATAGATATCGTTTCCGTTCTGTCTCTTTCGCTGGTTCGTTCTCTCTGTCTCCTTCCCTCGAAGACATTTATATTTACGTTGGCGAACCCTGTCGATTATCATGCAGGCTCGCATGTTGACTGAGTGAATAAAGCCTCGGTGCGGGGAGGCCTCTTTGATTCGTAAATCTGTGAATAAATAACTTCCAACACTGTCTTAAAACGGTCCTCAACTTTCCTTTAAATTAAACAGAGCAGGTCATACACACGAAAAAAAGGTTTAGAATTAGCAGGGGGTAAAACTAAAAGCTCATGAATATTGATATAGACACTGAAGTATTTTGTACTAAATTGAAGTGAAGAGAATTTGATATGACGACAAGTTAAAAAGACTCCCACGGAAAAGAGACGAATAAAGATGAATTCTAATATCAACAAAGTGGTTTCGACTTGCAGACTCTGGGTTAAATCAGCTCCATTACAGTCACTGTAAAGTAATTTTCGTCAATTATTTTGGGTAAGAAATCATTTTCGGCTTGACAAAACATTATCATTACTTTCTGCATAATAAGTTCAACGTTAAAATGACCCAGCGTTCGGCCTTGTGCTTTGTTTCTTGCCTCGTACTTTCAGTTCGTGTATTCAGATTTTATTCATGCTGCCTTGCGGCATGTATTTAATGTTAAGTCTGTATAGATCAATTGCTCCCCGGTGTAACTGCAGGTAATTAAAAAAAAAACATAAAAAAAAGATGATCCCTATAATATGTAATATGTCATGGCAGATGCGCAGAATTCCACAGAGAATTCGGTGCACTATCAATGGACGTATCTCATTTCGATCGCAGAAATTATGCGTCACATTTTCCACAGATTGACACGGCAACGTACGTATTCAGCAAGGTGCACATACAGGACATGTCTCGTTTCATGTCAAAACCAGTCAGAATTCAAGGCGACCTTTGCTGACGACAATTCGAAACTCGAGCCATCTATCATTGACCACTTTGGGTGTCGCATAAATTTAAGAATCACACTCGGCATCGATCATGCAATTAGAATGACCCCAAGGCCTTTAAAAACTACTTGCTCGTCGAGTCATGTATTGAAACAATAGGTTCCACTACTCAGTGGTCAAAAAAGGCCCTGTGAAGAAATAAACAAAAGTGAAACCAGGATGTAATACTCTCGTGTGCGTAATTCATAGCTACCATCACTTCAACACCAATATTCAGCATAACTGAAATCTTTAGCGAGACCCTTTTTTTCCAGGCATATACTTTCAATCTTTCCGACTTCAAGGAAATCTTCTATTGATCAAGAAATTGAATAAACATATCAACACAATCTTGTACATTCATCGTCTAATGATGCATGTCACCCCAAACCACTGTCACTTAAACACCGTGCGTGTCACAGTTGGGATATGAAACAGGCACACCAATCTTACCTTTGCCTGCATTACAGACCTGACCATCCCGAAGGTGAAAGCTTCGCTCCCGTCAGCGTTGCTTTGTGGAGTCCTATCTCAAAGCAGATGTCCGTTTCCATCACATTCTTTGAGACACAGGGTCACGAGAAGCAGTGTTCTGGTCGAATCTGATTTGGTCTGCAGAGCAGACATAAAGTGGGGAAAATGCTTAAGAAAAGTTCAGAGGCGCAACCGTCCTGCCCATTTACTCACAATAATGGCTCTTGCCCGGCACAAGGGGGACGACAACCGCGGGTAGCCTCAACTCAATCATTGGAACCTCTCACCAAGTTCATCCGGTAGGCCGGCCCTCGCGGGACTTCTTAAAACGCAGCGCTATATCATCAGGACGATGATGATTATGGGCGATATAATATGAAAGGCCCCGTGTTCGTCTGGCCGGCGTCCGGTTGCCTCAGTACATATAAAAAAATCGCATTACCGGTGAGCAGAACTCGGCATTTAGTCCTCCGGGACAGCTTCGTCAGATTTCATCGTTGGGATCTTGAAGCTGACTTCGCAATTACTGGATTTTTAAACCTGTGATTGGGCAGCCTGCACCGTCTGTGTACAGCCTCATACGCGGTTCACTCCGGTGACAAGCGGTCATGTTCTCATCGGCGGGCGGTGAGCCGACATCAGTGGGCCCCGTCCGTCCAGTCAAAATCAATGTCGTATCGCCAGCATCGCAATATCGACGGACGTCGGCGCATGTCACTGGGCGCAGGTGTGCCAACACACCGCCTGGTCTTTACATAATACCACTCACCAAGCTTCACAAACGGGGGGAGGGGGTGGAACTACGACCGAAACAACATCGATCTGCCAATAACCTTCCAGCTTCCTCCAACCTTTGACCTACGTCTGAACATCACCTGCAGTAGCCTAATTATATGAAAACGCAGCCGGCGTGGGACGATGCGTGTAGTGGAAAATGCCATACTTTTATTTCCGGAAGTGAATAAAACATAAGACAAACCCACGCTGGGAATGATTCGATTTAAGCAACACCGACTCAGCGACACAACCGGGTTGAGCGGCTTATACAAAGAGGCGTTGAGGAGAATAATCGATTCCGGGGATTTTTTGTGCCCATTTTAAACCCCCACAAAGAGGGCGACAATGGACACAACGCACCAGGAGGGGCAATCGATTTGGGTCTTAAAAATTCAACATGTTTGCATTGTTGATGCCAGGTACCCCAGGTTCATTAAAGCATTGTAAGTAACAAGTGTCCGCACAATGTCTTTTGTCCTCAACTGAAAGAGAAACAGTTTGCCTCAAATGAAGCGGTTGCCAACAGCCCTACCATAAGACTCCTTATGGTCATGCCATCTACATGAAGCTGTCGAATTTCACGGATCTTTTCGGAAGATTCCCCCAAACGTTCAATACTGCCACGAATGGCCTTGTCTTAAAAAAAAAATAATAATAATAATAAATAAATAAAATAAAAATAAACAAGTGCAACATTTCTGTAAAGGAATTTGACACCAACGTTGATTAAATAATTCATTTACATTTCGTTATAATCAAATTATTGTAACAAAAATCATTTGGATGTAGAACCAATGAATGAATTTACAGGATAAAAGTATGGAAACGGGAGACTGTAGTCTATTTAGAGATAAGGCAGACCGCCGCCTCTCCCCCTAAAAAATAGGAACAAACAACGGTAGCGCAAAACTCGCATCACTAGAGGAAAAGTGATCTCTTAAATGTGACCATCAAATGAGTCCCATAGTGAATGCCACAGCTCAACCACTCAGAATAAAATGACGTGTGCAGTCGGCCTCTAACATTCCTGTGTCAACATTTCGACGACTGGGCTACTTGCTGTTTATGTGTCGTGGTTTGTTGGCATAGTTTGCATTGTGAAATTTCATATTTTATTTTTACCTGACTAATATTGTAGACGGCGAGGTAAGAACAGGTTCATTCCAAAAAAAATTCAACCAAACATAAATCGTGGCAACGACTTTCATTGACGTGTCTAACATTTTACAGAGAAGAAGCATTTGCGGGTTAAACATGAATAAATCTGGCAAACTGAGTCATCTGATTGCACATAGACATAATTTTAAATTTCTCAGAGTAAAGACGCTGTTGTTATACCTCATGATTCGGGACAAGCTGTTGCTTAGCGACCACCATCTCCAGAATGGACTGATTCCTCTGTGCCCGTCTTATCCATTGATTGTTGCAAGGCGTCTGTTAGTGTTACGTTACTAAGCAAAAGCTTGCCCCGAATAACGAGGTATAGCAACAGTGCCTTCAGCATGGAGAATTCAAATAGTTATGGCTACGTGAATTTAATCATACGTTTAACTCAGTGTGCCAGATTTTATTCAAATTTAACTCGCAAAAGGCTCATTTCCAACCTAGTGAAGTATTAAGCTCCAGAAGTTGATAAAGGTTGCAGGCCAGTAAATAAACTACCATAGCCAACAATGATAAATACCCGAACGAAAAAAAAAGGAAAAATATTCACGAGTTTCTCAGGCGTTCGGGATGCAAGTCAAATTGTAGCCCAGTTTATGATTTTTCATCTTCTTTTCAAAATTCCATTCATTAACAGATGGCTTTTGAAGACATTTATTTCCACGGAAGGTCACCCCTAAAATGCAGTCGTGAAGCCCCTCGCCTCTTGCCTTCACTTCTCGAAAAATAGACCGTTTTCAGGCACCCATTTCTTCCAAATCTCACTCAGACGCAATCTGGTATTCTCTTTGCCCGCCTATACCTGTCTTTTCTACAAATGTTCAAGTTCATGGGCCACAAAAGCTCTATTTCGTAGGGAATTTGAGTGTGATTTGGCCTGCGCAAGCAGTTTTCGGCTTATTTACTGGCCTGCATCCTTAAAGAGCGCGATGGCAACAGCGCCCTCAGTGGTCACAATAAACCAGGAATTGAATTACAATAGTTTACATTTAAACAAAAGCGGGCTTCCACTTATTTCCATTATTTGAAGGGTTCAAATTACGTTCTATTTTGATATCAATGTCATTGCACACTTTGCACACTGAACCGAGCAGGACGCATCGTTGTTATTTCTGACATGCTCCAATACCTCAAGAGTGAGCGTTATTTATTCATCCCACGCACCGTCGGTCAATGGCCAGTATTTTTCAGGCTGGGGAAAGGCGATCTTTTCTTACCCTCGCGAGTTCCCTGTGAAAATGGCCGCTCGGGGAGTTCATTTGCGAGATTACGGCGTCCTCATTCGCTCATGGCTGTCTCTACGGTCTCGCGTTTCACCCCGGGGACGGGAGCTTTTCGTTTTTTTTTTTTGACGTGACGTGACTTGAAGAGGAAGACAAGATATCGGGCCATATGGGGCGGGTTTGTACGTTCTTCAAAGGTTTCACAGAGCTTCAAAAGAAGCCGTCTGGGACGGATGACTTTCTCTCTGCAAAATGTTTTCCTCCACAGCCTCGTGAATTGCAAATGTCGCCAGGGCTGGAGGAAGATTTAGGGCAAGGAAAAAAAAGAGGCTGTTTGAGTCATGACTCATCTTCCTGGCAAAGTTACAACAGACGATGTAATTGCCAAACACGTACAGACACGTGTCACACCTCTGGTGTCGTCTTTTATGTCCGCTGCCCACAGAAATGCAGTCGACATCTTCCCGTTATAATTATGGGCGTAAATCTGTGTTTGGAGACTTGGGAAATGGGGGAGATCTGAAATAAAAAATTATCCGTCCATGGGAATTCGAAAGGGGGGGCTCAATACTAGGAGGTGCTTTTCACGTGCATGTATACAAGAAAGGGGCTAATCATACATATATAATGTGGACTACTCGTGGAAGAAAGGTCTCCACAAGACACAGAGGACTCTGGGAAACAGCCACAGCCACAAGACCTCAGCAGATGCAGACATTAGTGGCCAAGAAACAATTGTGTACGGCCAATTTTCCCTCTACGGTGGGAGTGAACAGCGCCCTTGCGCGGACTTTGCACAGTCAAGCCAGTCACAAGAGATTGCGTGCTGCCCTCTTTAGATGCTAGCTGCCTTTTGGAAGGACGCGAACCACGTCACTGCCACTAAAGCGAGGCTGCTCTTGGGTAAGGCCGCTGGTTTACACCCGCGTTGTTTAATTTTAATTTGAACTGAGGATAGAATCCACTTAGTTGTTTTAAGAGTTGTGAGAATTCACCTTGTTTCAGCTAACGTCAGCGTTTCTCATTAAATTTCTCAAACTGTACAAAATTACGGGAACATTTTAAAATTTCAGCTTTTTGCTAGTTGTATTCTGTTAAGGGGCCTCTTTTGTGCATGGACGACACAAAAAGCAACCATCATAACAGATTTCTAATACAACTTATAATCATTTCTATAAATAAAATAAGTTTTTAATCAACTTCAAAAATTCTGTGTGCATGTATTCACAATTGCGGCTTAAAATTTAACTATAATAGATGGAATAATCGAACCGTTTGCCAATAACACGGAAATTAATGATGCCACAGTACAAACTCGTCAGTTAATTTTTTTCAATGAGATTCATATTTAAACAAACTTTAGCCGTTGGAAAACACACCTAAATAATAATAAGAATGGCCGATAAGCATGGCGATATAAATATGAATGACGAGGTCCATGAAGCACCTCCCCTGTGTGACTGCACACCAATCAAAGCTGTGATAACAGGCATGCGTGGATAAAAATTACGCGCACGCAGCCGGACATGTCTTGAGGCGCCAACTGCCCACAAGCTAACTGCCCACGTGACTAGAGGGCGGGGCTTACTGGATCGGCTTAATGGGTTTCGTCAGCTCTTCCCTTTTGCGTCAATTTTATTCACAGCCCTATTGGTCATGAAAGGTATCAAAATTCATGCTTAAATTTCAATTTGAAAGAATATCAAACTACACTGTTTCGATTGCAGAATAATATTTTTTTGCAAGCTGACTTACCGCACTGCAGGTAAAATCTAGCGAAAGACTCAAGGTAATAAAATTTCAACTATGCGCTCACAAAGTTACGTAAAAGGGTAGCATGAAAACACGCCAAGCATTACAATAGAGGCTTTACGTGGTAGCCATCTTACAGGGGAATTCCTTTGTTCCACAAGGAACCTCTTTTGTGCATAACCTGTGTAACAACAGCATTGACCTGCAGGATGGCAGTCGTGCAACTATTTTATATCCCAGCACGCAGTCACACAGTTTGTTCCACACCTCAACTTCCTGGCAAACTCGAAACCCTTCAAATACGAGCGATTCTCAATAGTGCACCTCAAAGAGTTTGCGATGCGTTGACCAATCGCAGTGCGCGAAATCTATCGACCCAAATGCGCGTTTGAAAAGGTTCGACAGATTTCGCGCGTTGTGATTGGCCAACGCGTTGCAAATTCCTGGAGGCGCACTATTGTGAATCGCTCGTGTTATTACGAACGAGTCGTAATGCTTGCTTACAAGTACCTCAAACAATGCAGCCCGTAAAATCTGTTCTACCTCGACAAATAGCACCATATTTTTCCATAATGGATATAATAATGTGTACATTACATAAATTTCGGTCAATTTGCCACTGGTATGCAGTATTTCTGAAAGTCGGCATTTTAACATTGCTCATAATGATCTGTTATAAAAAAGGGTGTGCACTTTTTAAAAGTGTAGGGGGGCCTACGTGTAGTTTTGATTCGAGTCAAACATTTAGAAAACACCAGTAGGCAATAAAACTCATTACAATATACAAGGTTGTTCATTATACTAGTCACTTTAGACAAATTCTACATTTGCATTTCTTTAGCCTTTTGCATTTGGACAACTTGAAGGAAAAAGGTGTTTTAAATGAGCAATTAAAAAAGCAATATATAAGTAAACCTTTATGTATTCATAAAGTAAAACTTTAATACATTTCCAACAGTCTTTCGAGGCGCGCCTAATGCTTCAACCGCTTCAACTTGTTCCCCGGGAATAGAAAAATGGACTGTTCTAGAATTGAGCGAGACGATTTGGTCGGCGCCTTCTACTTTGATCACAATTTGGCGGGAATGTAGTGGCTCAATCAGCACAACAAAAAGAAATGCTCACCCAGAAAATCAACGTAGAAAACAGCAAGAACTATTCCAGCATCAACATGCATGCTGAACGACATTTCCTCGAGTTCCTACTAGGCCTAAACAATACAGAGATTTTCTGTCCATAAAGCGCTTTCGAAGACAGTGTTTCTGATCGCATAACACCAATCGCCTGTGCGCACGTTCAACCTTGAACAATACATGACGCAGCTCTGGACTGCCAATAACTGATATTGTTTATGAACCTCCAGGAAGATGTGGGCCAATCCAAGTGTCAGTTATCAGTCACCGCTAAGCCTCCCTCCCCATTATCTGTCAAATTTTAGGATACACCTTTCGGGAGGGTAAATGTAATATGGACCTCCTATGACCTGCACTGTCTTTGAGGCTAGCAGTGCAGAGTGTATTTAAATATGAAAACATTGCCGAACTTTAAAAAGTGTCATCAAAGCTCCACTCAACTTCAGCCACTGACTGCCACTTTCATCTAACCCAAGGCCTCTGTCGATCTTCACCATGGTCGGCCTACTCGAACCGAAGCCGTTTTTGGATATCGGCCCCACATGCCAAACTTCGGGGCCTTGAACAGCCTATCCGACAGTCTGGGACCATGCTGGCCGGCTGGTGTCTTTCGATCTTTGGTGCGGTTTGTCGAATGTCACCCCAGCGTCGAGCATATCTCGGGACGGAATAGTTTCCACTCGCAAGCCACTGCGCGACCTTTGGGACTCACAGTTTGGTCCGCTTCACCGCCGGCACCTTCCGCTTCACCACGATCCGCCGCACGACCCGCCGCACCACCTTGTGGGTGCGGGCCACGGTGCGGTTGTTCCGCCGGGCCTCGTAGAACTTCCTTAGGAAGGGCGTCTCCAGCGCTAGGGAGAGATTGGCAGCCGAGCCAGACGTCAGGTTCCAGGCCGGGGTGTGGAAGCTGAAGTTGAAGCGTTGGGCCCAACGGGCAAAGACGGCCTTCTCCGTGATGAAGAGGTGACCGCCCGTTAGACGCTCCTCGCTTCTTTGGTAATACTTACACTCGATGATACCCCCCGGGTCGTAGTAATGGTAGGGCGTGCTGTCGTTCGGGTGATCTCTTAATTAAGTGAACAGGTAAACAGAGAAAATGTGACAATGTAGTATACTCTAGGTAGGGCTGAGTCAATTCGAATAATTCACTATTCGAATATTCGACCTTCGATTCGATCGAGTATCCGAATATTCGGTCGTACCAACTGGCTGATTATTGAACAAACCGTATACGAAATCGGTTGCAATAACGTACACAGTGGTACATTATGATCAATATAATAGCTTCTCACGTCTAGGAGTATCTCCAGCCATGATTTGGCAAGATTTAAGAGACGAACAATACTGCTTGCCCTATTGAAAAGTTCTATTCCTTTTAAATTTTTTAATAAAAAAAATGCTTTTTGAATCGTTCTAAGATATATTATTCTGTTGCTTTTCAGTTGAATCTGCTTTAAACAAGCCTCCCTGGTGCGAATTTTCTCATTTAATACTACAAAGAAAGTACTGCTGAACCGTCCAAGACAATCACTAGAAGTTGGCATGCGAGCTGGTCCTCCCCTCCTGCTGAGAAAAAAAGGTTTCCTCCTAATGGTAATTTGGCCAGTTCCATTTCCCCTGTAAAGGGTCTTTGCCACTTTCCACCTTGGCAAAAGGAATTTCCAAATAAACCATGCATGACTTACGGCCTGCGACCAAAATGGGAAAAAATATTTGCAGTATCTTAATGTCGGGTTTTTGACAACACAGAGGAGAAGATGCTGAGGAGAAACTGTCCACTCCGAAGAAAATCAAAACTGTTGAAGGTATTCTCCTCTTCCATAGAAAAAGTGATAAATGTAATTACTTGGAAACACCCCCCCAGCAAAGGTGTCAGAGACACATTTTAGACTCAAATCGTGGTGCGCAGTGACTTCATAATTTGACATGATTTCAATAGATGCTTGATATTTAAAAGATTTAAACAACCGTATTGATAACATTGGAGATATGTAATCTTTGTAGTAGAGGTCAGCGGTCGTCGGGGCGGTATTAATCAAGGTGGAACGACCAAAACACTTAACGCACGTCTTCATATCTGCATTTTCATTTTTAAGTCTTATATATGCATGGTGGTTGGACCTTCAATATCGGTAGCTCAATACCGAAGGGCGACCGTATTCCTCAATGAAATTACCGACGTCGTCTATGATCGAGTATAGTGCATTTTGGCGCAACAGAGGACCTCAGTGTTTACGCGACTGTTGCATTTAATTATGCAATGTCGCCAACCGCTTGAAGCATTACCGATGCTCAATTTCGGACGCCGACCGATTCGGAGTCTCCCCCCCCCCCAGATGTTCGATCTGTAATGGCGGGCAAGCCTCGTGCGGGGGCCGGTTTACGCATCGTTTGGCCCGGCTATCCGCCATCCAGGGACAGAACTCAAGCCTCGCTTCTCCTGGACGAAATTAGCAATTACTACCAACCTACGCAATAACCTCAGCGCGCACTGGGTTAGTCCGCGCCTCACCGTGTTTTTACAGGCCCATTTACCGGCATTTCATGTCCCTGCCGTTGCGTGCTTCGTTTGCCCCGTGATCAGCTTACCCTCGTGCTCAATGCGCATGCGGAGCGCCCACTATCATGAGTAAAATCATCAACACAGAGCACTTAAACCACTTACAGTGGCAACACATTACCACGACTTTGATGCCCTTTCAGAGAATGCGTTGATTGAATTACCCTCGCTGACTGGAGGTATAACGAGAAGACGGGCTCGGGAAAGGTGAGCCGCGGTTTTAAACGGATGTGCCTTGCAACTGATCAGATATTACGGTTTGCTTTCCCTTCATTTCTGTTTAATAACTTTTCGTCAGTCCTCATGAAATCGCAGCATTTTTGATGGCCAAGGTGGGATGTGCACGGAAATGCTTACACAATACTGACAAGTAATTTAGAAGTTAAGAAAAAGCAAACCAAACGAACCCAACCAAACTTAATCTTCTCAAGCTGACATTAAAAAAAACCCCTCATTTTGCCTTTATTTGAAGTTCTTCCAGCTCCATTTCTACACCTTTTCCCGGCCAGGTTCTCTAGAGGCTTGACTGCCATTTCACCAAATCTCCCTCGCTTCACAGAAAATCCCTCGGTTTAGAAAAATCCCCGACTAAGTCCTAGCTTATTAAGCGCTGCAGCCCGCGTCTTCGCCAGCCCTGCACGCCTTTAACCTTCGCCGGCTTCTTTGCGCTGAAAACCCGATCGGGATCTCCCCCGGCACTGGGAAGTCTGTCCCACGCAGGAAACGAGCAGGATACTCCATAACTATACACCGTGCACTCTCCATACCCCGTGTTTTTAATTCAAATTTTCTTTCTTTCCTCTCATTACCTGCAGTGGCCCTCGTCGACTAAGCCATAGATATCGATCTCGTCACACACGTCGATGGCGAACAGTAACGTCATCCAGCCGGTCGTCAGCCAGGTATTCGCTTCCCGCCTGAGTGACCAAAACGGAACGGATGACTGGAATGAAAACCCATTAACATACACAGACGGGTTGCTAGGTTTATCTGCGCTGCAAAATACTTCAGGCGATGCACTGTGGGTTTTTTTGCACGGTTGAGCCGAAAGAAAGGCTTCATTGTATGGAGGACGAAAAGTGGCCATCTGCTTATCTGCTATGAGAATGGTAGAAAAGCAGATTTTCTGTTCTGGTATGCAATTTTGACTTTCCTACTTTTCTGCCACCTCAAAAAGCAGAACAAACATTGTTTGGTTATGTATTTTCTATTTCTCTGCTTTTCTGATTCAACAAAAGCAGACTTTACTTTTTTTTGTTCGCTGGCGGCCGAAAAACGGCCATCTGCTTTTCTCCTTTCGAGCAGGCAAAAATTAGGATCGAACGTTTTGACAACAACCATGAATTCTACTTTTCTGATACCGCAGAAGCAGATTTGACATAGGTGGCCGAAAAGTGGCCGTCTGCTTTTCTGTCCTCATTGGCAAGCTTCGGCCACTCAACAGGCTCTTCAATAATACCTTTAACAATGTACACATTGCAGTGCAGGCAGAGCCTCTCTTTGGTTCCACTACTGCGATTCCTTGCAAAATATATCGTGAGCCCCTCAAGCAGTTAGGTCGAAAGAGAGGCTGGCCTAGCAATTCTATAGCCACTTGAGCTGACTCTTTCATAAGAGCACCCTAAACTCTTCGCATTCAGTTCTCATTCCTGTACAACACCATTTCGTCTCATTCCTTCTAAAAAATTTCTTAGCAAAAATGGGTGTTAGATATGCAACACATGAGCTGATGAAACTTCGTGCTATGGTGTAAACATTACTGCGATGGCACAACGCTCGTGAACAGGTGGTACGCAGTTAAGGTAAAACGTTAACTGAATGGCAACCTTATAGAGCCAAAGCAAACAAAATTGATTGTTTTTTTGTCAATAAGTGAGTTATTTATTCAAAATAGTTAAAAATGTTGCTTTTCAATAGACATGAAAACTTACGTTGTGAGACCCGTTTCCGATTTGAAAATTTCCTCCGCCATCTTTGACTTTTCTTGAGTTAGAAAATAGAATTCCACATCTGGAAAGCTTTTGGAGAAGTTCTTGGCGATTTTGTAATAAATGTTTGACTCTTTGTTGAGTCGATAAGAGTGAAGCCACGGGATGACTATCTTGTCGGCCCGAGACGTCGGGTTGACGAAGATCTCCTCCTGGGACTCGCGGCTGGAGTTCAAGACTAGCAGGTTGACGTGACCTATGACCCGCACCGTGGTCCGGGCGCCCACGTCATCCTCGTAGCCGGCGGTGGGCGCCGAGTTCATGCGCAGGATGCACTGGGCGGAGTCGATGTCACGGCCCCGAGACTGGTTAATGAGGTGACCAGAACTCGACACCACGGAGCACCGTCCGCAACGAAGCCTCATCCCCTGCACAAACAAAATCGGAGAACGCCGCAGCAGCGTCAATACTCATGTTCTTAAACACGTACACGAAAAGACGCAACCGTAACTCAGCTGGCTGTGGCTGAGAGTGTACAAGCACGTCTATGGAAAAAGCAGCAGCCACTAGCAAGTTACATTCTTTCCTCCACTTGAAACAATGAGTTGGGTTGAGACATGAACTACGAGAAACAGCATCAGTTGGACTGTGCAACTATTCCAATATGCTCAAGATAACCGCTTCTCAAGAGGTCAAATATTTCAACAAACTTGCCAGCACCTCCATCTCAGGGGATATTACAGGTTAGGTGATCTGGGTGGAGTTGATGCGCATGACCTCGTGGGAGGTGTTAGAGGTGAAATCGACTGTTCATTAAGAACATGACCAACCGTAAAACTGATAGGCTACTCGGTACGAACAGAAAGTAAAACACAACTATCGCAAATGCAAAACTTCTGACCCATCCCGAACAAAATGAGACGGCGGTCATAAGGATGATGACAAGGATGACCACACAAAGACAATTAGTTGAGGACCAGTTAATGTTTCAATTTAAATAGACGCAATGTTTACCTTCGACAAGAAGTCAAACTCAGATTTGTCGAAATGAAAAGCCAAGTCTGCTGGCCCCGATGCACAGCACATAAAAAGTCGTCAAGGGAAAAATGCATAGGGTACAAATATTCGTGGGATTCTCCATTAGCCATTCACATCCCCAAAGCTTGTACATGTGCTTTATGTTTGTGTTCCAAAAAGGAAAGGCCGAATGAAAATGTAAAATTACTTTCTACCTTTCCCATCAAACGCAAAGGCAAGGAAGAGAGAGAGAAAAAAAACAAGCCAAACTACCTCCCCCCCAAAAAAAATTCCTCGATGGAAGACCAACTATTTAATTAAAAACACCCGTAACACGTTTTCACGTTCCAACTTCAAGGCGAATAGTTGGTTCCCAGCGATATGCTCTGTACACGTGACTATCCCAGTACCCCTTATTCCATTACACACATGAAACAGACACGCAGTCACTGGTTTCGAAGTGTCCGTTTACAAACCCTGGAGCAAAATCCAAACTAACCAAAGACTAACGAACTGGTTTGTGAGCAGAGAGTACAGTAAAGTGCCCAACCTGCCTATTGGAAATTCGTTCATATCCCTCCACCACCGACGCTAGAGTGGGCCTCAGGGAAGCACTCTCGAACCCGACTGTGGTGAGATCCAGGGCATAGGTGTCCGGGTACCTGACGTCGTCTTCCTCAACCTCCATCTCGGCCATCTCGGCCTCGTTCTCCGCGGCTATGCCAACCGCAGGACCGTTTCCATTCGCACTCCGGTGACGGCTGGCGCCCCCGGCGGCCCACGCGTTGATACGAGTTCTTTCGGCGGCAACACCGGAACCGGGCGCGCTACGGCTGGGATTTTCTGGCAGGTCGCGGCTCGAAAAAAGTCTGACGGGGAGGGGGAGCGGTTGGCCAGCGGCAGGCGGGGCTCCAACTTGCGCAGAGGTGTCATCTTCTGGTCCAACCACGCGGGGCTTGGACCTACCAGCCCGGGACGCACTCTCACCTAGGATCCACCTCAACTCCGACCTCTGCCAGCGCGAACTGTCCCTTTTCTCTCCGACCACCAAGGCGCCCGCCGGTCTGCCCGCAACAGGTCCGTCGAAGATGGCGCTGTACAAGGGGGCGGGGCGCCATTTGGCGTAGGTGTAGTACAGGAACGCGGAGAAGATGACGGCAAAATACCAAAAAGTCATCATCAGTACATTCCGACGACCCTGAAGAGGAGAAGAAAACAGAATGCAAAAATCGACGGAAGGATGAAATTACCCCCCCCCAAAAAAAAAAAACAAAAAAACACCGAAACACATCTATTACACAGTTATCATGACATGCATGCCAGGCATATAATTTATGATCCTGCATAAAGATTATTTTTGAGAGGGTAAAAAAAAATATGTAGCGTCTGAACATGACTGATCAAAAATTCATGACAGGATAAATCCACACCTCGCGTCTCTGCACTCGGGGGAGGTATCATTTTACGACATTCGATATGACACCCAAGGCAACCCGCACACAAAAATGACTACACTTCGCAACGAGAGGAGAAAAAAATGTTGAATAGAACGCAATTTGTGTTAGTCGGGAAAAAAAGACCCCAGGCACTTTTGGAACGGGAGAAACGAAAACAAAAAAGGACTAGGCAAACAACGGACTCGGACATAGCATTGCAACGCGGCACCTGCTATAGCGGCGACTGGCTCGCCGGCAACACTACCGTAAGAGGGGTTTCAGGCACGACATGCACTTTCGCCCAGCAATGCCTCGGTCGTTCATCGGCGACCACTGCTATTTTTATACCCTGTTATGGAAACACTCACTCGGTGCTCCGTCAGCGAAACATCAAAATAGCCCGAGGATTGTTCCGGAAAGGCAGGTTATGTGGCTACAGTTCTTTTAAAAAAGCTAATTGTGTCTTATCTTTGGAGGAGATTGGTAGCAAAAATAACGTTGACTCTGCGAGACTACGAAAAAGACAACAATGGGTAGTGAACCTGGGACCTATGGTGTGTGCAGTTCGAATTTAGCCTAATTCAAACAGTACCTCCTAACGAGACACTGTAAAATAATACATGAACACAAACGTTCAACGAATCTCAGTATCCACGTTGCCACTCCGGTGAGAATCGAAATCTGTGGGGTCCTGAAAGCATTCATGTATAAGACTAGTAAACCCAGGTTGAAGGCAACATCTCCGGCTAATGTCGCTTGTGACTACTTGCAGCTGACTATAAGCCTTATCGCTAAATACTGCTTGGGGGATTTTGCACAAGTGGTAGAAAGGCATTGTGGGAAGGAAAAAGAGCAAACATTACCCATTTTTCGTTCCCATAGTGCTTTCCCACCACTGTGCAAATTAACTCATGCGGTACTGGCGACGAGGCTTATCCCTGAGCATATAAAATTAATCCTGCTGACCAGCCCCTGCAATCAGACTCGGGAAATAAAGCTCTACCGCTGACTCAAGTTCCTCTGGCAGAAGACAAAAAACACCTGCAAATATCCGAACGGTATTACACAGCGTGGTCAACAGATGCTTTCCAAAGAGCAAGGAATTGAAGAGGCATGGTTTAAGCTACCATGCACCGGCGTCTACCCCGAAGACATGACAGAAAATGCAAATGTATCGCTGGTGCCCGTTCTGTGCGAATCCGGCCCTTTGTAACCTATGCATGTACGTGCGTATACATGCATAGGAATCTACCACTGGTCCCACTAAGTACAACATCATGGAAATTAACCGGATCTCCCATCGTTGGGCAAGGATGGATTTAGGGCCTGACTAACACGTGACGAAGGATTATCTAAATATCCAGTGTGAGCATAGTAATTTAATATAGCTCTATGAATGTGAACGAATAAGCAATGCGTTTGACGCGTGCGCGAAATTGTAGTTTGTAAATATTGATCTCTATTATTTAAACTAATTTTGGCCGTATCCGAATCTGTTGTCTAGAGCTAGGTCTAGGTCTTCACTCCATCGGGAATACGCGAAGAAACGCAGACAATAGACATAGCCGTAGTTCTGGAAGCCCGTTTCGGACACGTGCTAAGACTGGATACTATATTAGGACATAATGGAAATCTACCTCATTCCCATCAGTACGATCTTGCCGCGCCATGTTGGTTCCCAGCATGCCCTGCGCGATCTTAATGGAGGAATGCATACGTAGTCCACGGAGTTAAGGTTGATTTTTCTTTTACAACAGTTTGAAGCAAATGACGACCTTGGTGAGACAAAGGAAACGGGCTTTTTTGCAAGGAAGTTCCTCACCTTTGTCCCATAGCGCTGCTAAATGCCAGTACCACATAAACAGGCATGATTTAATTCCAATTCAAAGAGCTTTATGACAAGCGGGAAACGTAAGTATTGAATTACAGATTGGTGTACTGTTAACCAGGTGATTGTGAACGGTAATTACTATCGATGTTCTAAAAGGCGTTATGGTAATCTTACGCACGACAGGTGCGCTCTCTTTTATCACCGGGCACTTCATTATATATACCAAGTTCAAAGTGTTCCGTTGCTAATTGTTAAAATAAAAAAACTTCGGAAATTAAACTGCCCGTGAAAACGCACAGGAGGAATAACTGCTGCGTCAGCACCTCCTAACTCTCATAATCGCCACTTCAAATGGGAGACTGTGAAACGCTTGGTGGCAGCAAACAAACCGGTCCTTCTTACCAGTTCTGAGTATGCTCGCGTAGTTCTGAGCACGCGAAAGACTGTGAAAAGGGACTGGTAGGCCAATATACCTGCTACCATCAGCAAGAGTGGTGATTTCACACCACGAAATCAAAATTTCCCACATTTACCAGTGATGCTGACAAGTTCCGATCCCTAGGCATGGCGTCTTTCACGAGTTCTTCACTTCGAGGAAAAGATACCTGACTTTGAGCCGGGAATAGCACGTGATTTAGTGCGCGAGTTGCAATCAGCGCACCACGGACCACACCATAAACCCACTGGTGTGATTATTATCCGGTTTCGCTGCCGTTGGACAGAAACGAAACACCGGTGCAACGAAGTGATTGCAGAACGGTTGATTTATGCTTCACTTCTGACATCTCAGTCTATGTCTGAGACCGAGATGAATGATGAGCACTTGAACACATTTTTATGGTTTAACTCCCACGTCACAATCAACTCTTTTTCAAAGAAGTGACATTAATTGTCTTCCCCGGAGCAAAACTAAACAACGGCGCTCCGAGACATAATCATATTCTATTTGTACAGAGGTTGAAGGTCTCTTTAAAGGGTTCATATCTTCCACCACAAAAATCACTCGATCAGATCATTGCACCAAGTCAAAGGGTAAAATCCCTGAATGGTAAGCTGCATCGTTTCCTAATGTGACGTCAGACAAACAGCGCCCTCCAGTGGCATGGAACAGCGATTACATTGTTGCCAGACAATGTGCACTTAATTAAAATATGCTCTGTGGTAGTGTGTCATTATGGTCATAGAGGTTAGAGAGAAAACGTATACGCAAGTATGAAATTCCATTGCCGCTTATAAGTTGAAATCATCCGCGTTCTATACCAAGGAAAGCAGGGCATAACGGACTCAAGGGGGGGGTGGGGGTTAGAAAATATATAGAAATCCGCAAGGAATAGCTCAACAGACAATGGCATCAGATCCGACATGGATTCCAAGACTGCGCCTAGTGGCCGCCTGTCGTGACAGACTTGCAGATTAATCATAGAGCATCGTGTGTGCCGAGCGCGGCATGGCCCGCGCGGAAACGTCAATAAATGCCGACAAGAAAGCCTACAGTGGTCAATACCGTGGGATTTCCCCCGAGGCTGCCGAGGGCCTGGCCTTCTTAATCCAACCTGATTCAGTCGGTATATATGAGCCGTGGTTCCCCCTTTTTCATTAGGAGATTGCCGAGTCATTCCCGTCTGAACGACCCGTCCGTAGCTCGGGGTAAAAAGTAGACTTGGGCGGAAGACACGCAGTTTATTTGGTATACACGCTGCCCAAGGGTAATGGAAAATATTGATGGCGTTTGTCAATACAAAAAAGAGTCAACATGGTTCGGAATATGGCATTTCATGCAATTAACCTTCATTAGAAGACAGCATTATTACAGCATAGAGACCTTTACGTTTATCACTCGCATATCCGACTACCCATTTCAAGTACGAGTGTACCATCTGGATAAAATTACCTACAGCTACTACCTCAAACCTCACGGGGTCCAATTTGCCAAAACCTGGACAACACCGCTTGTGGAACAGTTTACTCTGTCGTGATGTCATCTGGAAGACATTGGTGCCGTCTTAGAGGACAAAATCATGAATAAGGTCACCCAAAGTATGGCACAGGGTCTTCCGTAGCTCACCAAAGTATGGCACAGGATCGCTCCGTAGCTACTCATCAAAGTATGGCACAGGGTCGCTCCGTAGCTACTCATCAAAGTATGGCACAGGGTCGCTCAGTAGGTACTCATCAAAACCCGCTTTTCTGTCTGAGCCATCGGGTTATTTCGTTTGCAGTGACACCCGATGACCTTACCCGGTGACCTTAACCAAACCTAAAAGCTTTGGCTATACGACTTCAAACATTGGCTCCAGAATTCGAGGCTCTTCAATTGAGGGACCTCGGCTATAGCCGTGTTATATGGCTCCCTGTATTCAGCCTCAAGAACTGCAAATGAATAGGATGCCAATGCTCGGATGTTCCAATTGAGCACTAAACACTTCTGAATTAGTTTAGAAGCAGATGGGCAGCCCATTCGGAACTGGAGCAGTGATTCTCCCCCGTAAGTTGACACTGCATCGATACTGGACACCGAAGCTTCATCAGTGACAATGTCTATTGTCCTGTTTATGCTCCCGGGGATCTGAAGCGAGAAGTCGTTGCAACATTATAAATAGACGTCCGCCTTTAAGTCCCACAATTCATAAAAATTCCAAATCAAGATGTTGTCTTGTAATATTGCATTCTCAGTTGTATAACATTTGCAATTAGTTCCGTGGAGACATTCACAGGTATATGGGTATAATCTTCGCTTGGCTGTCCTATAGATGATACAAACAACGAAGGTATAGGGTTTGGGGAAAGAGCAGCATACGAGAGGCCATGCTATGAAACATGCCGCTTTATGTGCTCTACGGAAAATGTGTCAAAAAGGAGAACTGCGCTTGTCTTTCAGCAAAATGCAGTGTTCGTCCGGTTCTCCAGGTGGATGTACGACAAAAATGCCGCAAGTCTTGCCGACAAGACACTTGGTGGAAGGCGCCGCCCTGCTTGTCGTACTGCTGTCGAACACACCTCTCTGATGCAAACTGTGCACTGTTGTGTCAGCGTGACTTTCAACTCTATAACTCTAGTTTCTTGTTTGTTTGCCCTTTCGTTTTTGACGAGGTCTTGTGTTTTGAAAGGGGTTTGCAAGAAGTAGGACTGTTTTATGATGTCGGGGAAAGTTTCGAGCACCGACCATCGCTGATAATTAAAGCACACTTTGACGTTTGTCCACCTCTGGAATCCACAAAGGTAGAGGTGACCATCAGCGGAAGATGGCAAACCTTTGCAAACTGCGTTTCTTGAATATCATCGGCATAAAAGATAATCCTGCCTCGTCCACGCACACAAAATTATGCCGACCTTCAAGTGTTCATGTTTCCAGCCTGCCGTGAAATGACATTTTCGACCAATCTTTCCCCCTCGTCACTGCCACAGCGCAATTGCTTTCTGCTAGCTCCAAGGCCACAAAGAATAGAATCAATTGGGCACGTAGGATGCGCACGATGAAAACATACGTACACATCTATCCACGCGGCTTTAAAGGGAGAGTCGACAAGCATCTCAGTCCTTTATTGTTCGGGTTTACATTGTTTGGACTGTGTATACGCGGGAGACGCACTGCCGGAACAATCTCACTGAAATTAATTATGGCAAAAAGGCGAGGCAAACCTCCACTGTGCTCAGATATGTCATGGGATGGACTTTTTTTCTATTTTAATCAAGCCACGTGCGTGTTCTGGCTTACGGGCGATAGGGGAAATGGCACTGGAAATGTGTACGACTTCATCAGTTTGTGAGGTTTTGAGTCTGGATTTAACCAGCCATACTAGTAACTATGTGTATAATATTATATTGGCAGTTTAAATTTCCCATGGTTATGAAAATCTGATGTAAAACTGACAATTTTTTCCCGACACCTGTACACACATACCGTATATTACCATTATTGCACTATTACAAGAAACAATGATTGAAACGCCGATCTGTAGACGTAGAAATTACTAAGTCTCCGTAAAGATTCAGCCCGATGAAGTCTGAGCATTGGTCACTACCATGTCCAACTCTGATCCGACACTTGCGGCTAATGATGTATTCTTGGCATAAGCAGCTGTACGCAGACAGGCAACTTGGTCGCGTTTTAAAGATGCAATTTTAATGTTCATCTGGTAAATGGTTTGGTGTCGTTTTGCCATGTAGGGGCAGTTTGATGCCTTTTTCATTAGTATAAGAGTTTATTCTGATGTGATTTGCATATTTATGAGCATAAATGTGATGTCATCCAAGGCAGAAACCTCTGTGTTACAGCTGCTTTTTCTGTACCAACAATGTGACAGAATTTTGGACAGTTTGCTCGAGTCATTTGTTGTTGGTTCTGTTCACGACATTAGGACAGAGAGCACAGGTTTCTAACAATAATTTTCAAAGACCAAATTCTGGGTTGAGAGATAATCCCCCATAGCGACAGCGCCCCATTAGTAAATTTTTAAATGTTCGAAAAAGTTAAACTTTCAAATGAATGCCATCAAAAGCAGATACCCTTTCTCTCATTTTAAAGGAGCAGAATGTTGCACAAAACACGAATGTTCCCAAGTAGGCTAAAAGTCAGCATCACGGGCCCTCAAAGCAGCAGCCATTAATAGACTATTTGGCCAACAGTCTGAGACTATACATCGCGAGATATTAGTCCGCGACTGATGCCGTGGTGACTGCGACGTTCACTGTTACTGCAGTCGATCTTTGCCATAAATAAATTATGATCACCTTTTTTGACATATTCATAAAGTCAAAATAAACAGTCTTGTATTGGAGGGGCCAGCTAATCAGAAGGGCTTGTGATGGAGTGCGTTCGAACACGTCCCTCATCGCTGAATTATTTTTTATGTTCACGAGTTGGCGGGAAGAGCCGAGAGGAAAATGAATGCATTTCCTTGTCACGTTCACCTGGGACACAATGCCGTATAAATGCTTGCTTCATTCGCTGAGTTTCTTACAGCCATACTTCCCAAATCATTTCACATGATTTCACGCTGCCTTTGGGCAGGGAGATAGCCTAATTCTCTCCCTCGCCTGGAATCAGTTCTATATACATGTAGTTTGCCCGGGGCGTTCAACTTGCTCGGACTAATCTGTGTTCGAATCGCGCATTTTCCTGAGAGTCGGGCCCGACTCGATCTTGCTGAATACACGAAAACCAAGTGTACAACAGCGAAAGGGAACGGCAGAATCTAATTTATCTCCTGATATTAATCGTGTTATCTGTCTCCAGTATGAGACGATCGCTTGCAAGCGAGATGGTCTTCCTTCCTAACAGAATTTTCTCCAGGATTCTGGAGCGGTATCAGGCACGTCGACATATGTGGACGGCCACGGTACTTTAGGAATCCAAGCTTTTTTTCAATTTTTGCCGAATGTCCTGATCCCCAGAAGATAGGAACGGAATCAGAATCAAAGGCACAGACTTCAGGGACCAACATTCTAACCCTCCCACGAGCTCGCGAGGGATGTCAAGATGAACGACTGTTCTAGGAGTCTATACGGAAGTCGCATATTAACAGTCGGCAAATTGTGCCGATGCATTTGGGATGCATGTTCAATCGTCGATGCGTGGCAAATGAGCCAGGGTTGGGAGCAGACACAATCCGCCTGCAGACGCTCGCTGCCATAATTATACTCCGAGAGGGTGGGCTATAAAGCGTGACCAATGTTGAAACCATGAGCTTTTTAAAATCAAAACAGAAAGGCTACGGTGTCACTATGGAGACACATTCTCGAGACAGTGTTGATTTCTTTCAGAAAATGTCAAGAACATACCAAACTTAAATAAAACTTTTCATTAACCGTGTTGTACAATTAGAATGAATATAGAGAAACTGTGCTGATGCTTCGAAATGCTTTCAGTTTCACACCGCCTGAAGCTGCCGTCGAAAACATCATCCATTTCTGTTCCACATTTTCAGAATCCATCTAAATTATTCCAGCGACTATGCTCGGGCAGCCCCTCTCCCACGGGGTTCGTCTCGAGATGAACACACTTCTCATTGCCACACAAGAATTGCGATGGACTACCACACTAATCCTCCAAAGGACACGCGGCGCTTGGATCAACCTGTCAAGCTCCGTATATACATACGTGTGAGGGCTTCATGAATAAAACAAACTTGGCATTCACCGCTTCGCGGGATTTTCCTGTTTCAAAAGCTAAGTCCGCGAGATATCCCTTGGTCCCCTCCCCCTTGTCTGATGCACTTTCAGGAGGGCTATAGCCACGGCCATCGGTCAAGGAGCTGGATTTACGCTGAGAGACAGACCACTCTGCTTTGAAAGCAGCGGGATTTCATGTACTTTCAAGCAGCAAAAATAGGCGATGAAGTGTGGCCGACTTGAAATCGCGACGAGTGGGCCGGGCATTCCATGGTGCGAGTGCGCACTGGTTTGCAAACGTATGGTGTGCACCATGCGCGACCTGTTTTCACCCGACTGCGCACAAAATCGCACCAGTGTCACATAAGCGTCTGAGCCCACGGCGATGTGAAAAAAAGTCATAGCGTTTTGTACATTTCAGCAGCTCGTGTAATTATTTAATAACGATAGTTTTTTTCTATCCACAGCCGATTGTCTAAGTACAGGCATATTGTAAAAGTAAACTATTTTCATCAGTGAACCCCACAATATTTATGACTGACAACACCCATTTTTGTGGTCCTCCTGCCCTCATGGACAGTGTTTGTCGCAGCCTTCCTCATCAGACTATAGGGAATGAGGAGGATCAGCCAACAATTTTAGGGATTCATCGTGTAATTGCTCGCTCGACGACAGACAACTCCCAGTTGCGGTAATGCAATACGCACCGCGCCGGATCACCCACAATTTACGTCTGGGAGCAGCATTATACGGAGTGTCGTGTTACGAACTGCCAGAGCAAAAACTCGACGTGAAACGTGGTCTATATGTAGACCTGTCAGGTAGGCAGTGTGTATGGCTGGTACTCGGGAGCATCTAACCTAAATAAGCAATGACATATCACGAGCGATTTAGTGATGCGTGGAATTCAAGGAGGCAGTCAAGATTACCAAGCGTCACCTGCCGATGATTGATGGTATACCCAGCAACGCAGCATCAATGACCTTTTACCAGGTATAACCTTCTGGCTGTTCCCGAACCGCATCAAAATCGTACATTCTGAAGGTGCTCACTGTAGGAGATATGCACGCAGCTAGGCTGCAGGAAAAAAAGATTGGCCTAAAAGATCTTTCGGAGATTGTGCTGTAGGCCAATACATCAACGAAGTGCATGCAATCAAGAAAATGAATCAATTGTCTTAACTTCCACGAGTATACAGTGTTTTGAAAAAAAATGCGTCAGTGTAAGGGCAAAACCCGTTGTCAGAATTCTCTTAACTTCATGTTTGCTTATTTATCGTTGTTGTAGTTTTTCTTTTTTATTTCAAAGAAAAAATAAAACGCCAATGTCCAATGATAGCTAACCAAGAATCAATCAAACGTGCCAGCTGTCACCAATTTGCCGACGATTTATCGATATCAGTGAAGCGACAGCAAATTATCCAAAATAAGACCAATGAATAATTTTCTTAGTGGTAGTACTGTCTCGCAATCCCTTCGTTGAAGCATTCACGACATTACCGAGCTGATCTTGTCACTCCTTTCACGTCAAGACGCTGCTATGTGCTTCCGCCGCAATCCAAGGACAACTCCGACCCGGGCCCCGGCCCTTTCATCTTGCCTGTAATTCATGGCCAACGAGAGCTCATTATTCCACGCGCGCTTGCAGAAGACGAATTGTCCCGTGTAACGATCTTGCATTATGTACACCGCTCATGTGCCAAAGGTGCGAGTTAGGACAACGCTGGGGACGGTGAGCGATGATGACGCTGCGTTAAGTCGAGAGCGCTCTCGCAATTCTTCCCTGGGGTCTCTGCTTTGCCATACTCTATACGTTGGAGAGACGGCCTCGGGGGGAGTGTTACAAACATGGAGAGAGACACCACTTCAATCAAGTATCGGCATTTACAGCGGCAATGGTGTGGGGAGGGCAATCTTTCGACGGTGCCCAGTATTTCTGATCCATAAGCTACTGCTTCTTAATAGTACGTCATTCACTTCATAAGTCATGTAACCAATCCTAGGTTCAGACGTCTAGCCGTGATTCAGTGTCTTACAACACAATGCATGTTCAAGGAACTTCTCGAGTGGTTTGGCTCTTTATCTTTTCAATAGAACAATTTTAAAGAATCTTTGTAGCATTTGCTTTAAGCAATGCTTACGCAATCGCCAATATTCGTCCCGCCATTTTCAAGGCTTTTACGGGAGATTGCAGGTGGGGACCTTTTTAGTTCTTATGTAAATGCAATTTCCATATTCATACGCAACACACTGACGTCATCTTAGACGCTAAAGTGCTGCAGGTGATACGGGCGTTTGGCAACAGTGCACCCCTATGAGTTTGCAACGCGTTGGCCAATCACAATACTCGAAATCTGTCGACCCAATGCGCGTTTGGAGAGGGTCGACGAATTTCGCGCATTGTGATTGGCCAACACGTTGCAAAGTTTTGGAGGCGCACTATTGTGAACAGTCTGTATTCAGCATCCAGAGTTGCCACATGTCTGAAGTGGCATACACTAAGCATACACTAAAATACACGTCGGGCAGGGCAAAAATCCAACATTAATTTACATCTCCCCGGCGCAAATCCATCTTTGAAGTAGCTGTTTGCGGTACCCGCTGCTACATCTGATTCGAACCAGCCAGCCAATAACGGCGAGCTCGGTGGTCGAGTGGTTAAGGCGTCTGCACTACTAAGCAGGAGGTCGTGGGTTCGAGTCCCACCCGAGTACGCTTGTGGGTTTTCACAAACCTTCGGGGGCATACACTGAGCAGACAGTGTTAAAATACACGTCGGGCAGGGCAAAGATCCCAAATTAATGTCTGGAGTTATGCGAAGTCAGTGTTAATGAGTTCGGTATTTCATTCATGACTGTACAACAGCGAGTTGTGTTCATAACCTCTGAGCTGTGACACGTTCGTTGTAGAGTGATAGTTACCTGTTTCATTATGGAAAGTTAGGGTCATAATCCCAATTTATTGTGAAGTTAAGGGAACATGTGTGTATTCACAATATGTCTCAAAATGGTAGAAAATCCGTTTCACAGAGCAATCAATGCTGAAAATAACCCTGCCCGACCAAAAGAAAATAAAACTCATTAGCGATACGGTGGGGAATGTTGGCGAGAGACCGAGGTGCAGGATCGTTTCCAATTAAGATGGCTGCATAATTGCCTTGCGAAGCTGAAGTCAGAACGCGTCATTAAAGGTTGATAAACCTTCCTTTTATATTTGGTATACTGGTTGGATGGAAAGAGTGAGAAAATACCGTAGAATAATTTGACACAGCTTGAAGGGGCCAATCACTCAGTTTGCCGGCAATCATGGAGATCTCCAATCCACGTATTAACCTATGTGACGACAGCCACGAAGCTAGGGGCGAGTTGGAAAAAAAAGGTTGGCTGAGTGAGTTTGTATCTACAGCAAACTCGGTCCACTTTCAGGTATGCTGCGGTATTAAATGTCTACTATACATGAATCAGATTCTTTCTCGGAACTTACCCATTTTACAGGATGGCACCTCCACGATCCCATCTTATAACCAGCAAGAGCTCGCGTGTCGCCGTTTCAGATGGCGGACAGTCCCTCATCGAAACCTGAGGTCACGTCGACCAGGAGCAATGCCCTCCAGATCCGGGGTTGCAAGCTCCGTGTCACCCGCTGCGGCGGCCAGGTCGGAGGAACAATTCGCCTCCCCCCTAAAAACAACAGGAGGGTCCCTCAGGCCGGCTAGTCGCCGAGGTCGCTTCCCCCGGTTCGCCTACACCTTTGTCCCCGTATATACTCTCCCCCTTCACTCCGATCGCTCGCCGACGGTGATACGTCCTGACGGCCTGCCGAGGATGTGATTAAACGGATCACTTACCGATCCTCGCCTGCTCACTTGCAAGCCTGTAATGAAGACAGCAACGCAGAGGAGTCAATTTCTCACTTATTACGTTTTTCTCTCAGTGCTCCGGCTTTGGCGGTAATTCACACTGACAACCTTTGCTTCAACGCCGCTCAATTCAGTTCTCTTTACCCTGTACAAATAGAAACAAAACCACTGCGAACAGTTGCGTTTGTTCAGCACGTTTCACGGGTATAAACGCAACCTTTATCCAGCAATAGTTTGCATAATTGTGACAATATTGTCATAAATCTTCACAAAAAACCACACAGGCGAAAACAACATTTGCAGTACGTCCACACGCGTCAGTATTACCTTTATGATACACCTTTCCACTTTACACGGAATGTCCTCACACATGTTCTTACTACCAAATATCCCCCGGAACCATGACTAGAAAAAGTGATCTCCCTGACAGAAATTGGAAATGGAGCTGAAGCTGAATTGTTCTCGGAAGAAAAATAGACAAACTGCCTCCTCAATTGCCTTCGCCACAAGTACTTCACTCTTTATTCATGTACTCCCTGCAGGGAGTGAACATACGCTTAATATACATGTATGAATTTCGCTGAATTACAAATACGCCTGCAGTCACGTGATATTCTTTCCACCACGTGATGTGCTTTTTGATAGGCACGTGTGCTTTGATTGGTTAAGGACTGAACGTAACGTAACCCCCCCCCAGAACATTCTCCTTTTCGCTCTCATTTTCCCATTCTTAATTTCTAAAAAGAACATCGAAAACTTTCGGTTACTGTTGAGAAAAACAATCCATAAGGTCTGTGTATTAACAACAGAGGGCAGTATTTAGCTAATTTCACGTAGACTGAAGGTATTTCCGCTAAATCTGTCGCATTTGGTAGCCCCAGTGCGAGGCTTGTTTGCACTCAATATCTGCGAAATTGAACTGCTTTGGACAGTGTCGATTACGGACAGCCACGAGTCAATAAAAATGCACTCAAACTTAATGCGGCTGGCCTTGGTTCAAGACGTGATGCGGCAAGTGAGACTACGACCGAACGGACGAGACGTATTTCTTTCCGGGGAGGGGGGACTTTGCGTTCGTAAGCGTCAATGTACGGAGAGTGTCCACCGTGTTTATAGAGCAACGAAAATCCCAGCATGGGTACATTAAACATGTCACAGGCCAAAATAGCGTATTCATGGAAAGGAGCTTCATATTATGGAACTCGTTCATCAAAATGCATTCTGCGCCTCTAAGCTCCAGCTACAAATTACAGTATTTGTCATAGGACAGGCATTACCGGTAAACTGAAGGGTAATCCCATGTACAATATCCACTTGAGGAGTTTTGGAAGATAAAGAAACTACAAAGTACCGACAACTGAGCTAGAACAACTGCACCTGCTATTCCGCGCTCGTCTGCGGTCATAGCGGGGAATCAGGTTGGTGTAGTGGCTCTTTCATCGCCTTCCAACTCTCTCCGACCCGGGTTCGAACCTCACCTAGGTCAACAAGCGGATTTGGGATTTCAATTCCTACCTTATTCCGTGGGTTATCCCCAAAACATTTATCTGTGGTTTTCCTCCGACCTCTAAAGCTGAACACTTCTTCCGATAATTTTCATCATCCCCTCGCCCATGCCTTTAGTCCAAGGAATGTCGTTCTTTGTGTCTTCGGTCGTCCTGATCCATTCCCTTCACTAAAACATCCCCGGAATCTGACTCTCTCCCTTTCAAACTAGCTTTGAGAAAATGTATTTCCCGAGACCTAGAACGTGCACAATTCCTTATTTGCCTCGGGACTTTTGATTAATTGATTGCGTGAAGGTAATTGCCTCATTGGCGATGCGCGCCACGTCCAACCAACTCTTGACTGCGAAATGAACGGGGGAGGGGGAATGCGGCATGACTTAAGAGGAGACGAGACAAAGAAACGAAACAAATTGCTCTCTCAAACCCCAAAGTAAAGAGAAGACTTAGACGCTGGCATTCATGCTAGCACACGCATATCGCTGCCATTTCCTTCTAAATTAGGCCGTCGATATCGATCATACGTGTGCAGAAAATGACAACACCCATTAAGGGGCAACTCGATAAGTGCACACGCTCGGGGTGTATCGTGAAATGGCAGGTTTCCAAGGGACGGTCCGCATGCAACCTCTTGAGAGAGAAAACGGTTATGACGCATCGGTGTATCATCAATATCGACTCCACGAAAAGGGACTCGACCGCACACTGCGCATGTCAGAATGACGCAAGTCCACCATCTCGAAGCCACAAGAGCAGCTTTTGCGATTGCAGACACCGCATGATACATCTTAACAACAGAAAATGCGCGGGTATGTTTCTTGCTGGTCGGTAAGACCGTGCACGGCGGCAGTGTTAAAAATGACCTCCCCAAGGAATGTAACAAAAATGTCCCGCTCAACCATGCGACGAAGCACTTCAGTGCACGATTGCGCAAAATGGTGAGCCCTTAGTAAAACAAGCAGACACTTTCGTCGTCTTAGAGGCCACGATAGGAGACATAAGAGCTGACTGACGGTGAATATGCGAGTCAAAGCTACATAAACATCACGTGTCGACACATTACCGTACACAATTGACACCGTGCACGGTTCCCATACATCATCCCCCAGCTTAAAATTGCAGACTCAATGAAGAGTCTAGGTAAATCACGTGATGAATATAATCAGAAGAGATTGGCCAAATAAAAGTGCCACGTCAATATAATGAAGATCGAATAATGTGGCAACTGCTCAACAAAGGCGATATGAATTTCAACTCCAGTTAGCAGGTTGAGAGAGAAATAACACGGCAATGTTTGCTCGCCTCTCACAGCCTATTCAAAAGAGAGGTGACGTCACATGGCGTCAACTACTTAGTGACATAAAAAGTACAATTTTGAGTCGAAAGTCTTAAGTATATTGTTTGTTTTCATTTAAGAGAACATGTGAGATCGCCAGTCTCTGGGGAAAATGAAAGCGACCCATCTTCACTGTTCTTGTTATACAAGCATTTCTTTATGGGGGGATTCTTTTCTGAGCTATGGCAAGACAAAATTGACAAGTGTGAGATTTTGCGACGGTGTGGCAGCTGACTTCCGTCGGCATTTAAATAGATTCAACTCTTGTATGCAATTTCATTTAACAGTACCAAAAAATACTATCTGCGAGGTATTTCAACCTCAAAGTACGCAGGCAAATCCAATATTGATGGGAGGAATTCGCCGCGCATTTCCCCCCAAAACATAACACAGAGTGCGCGGTCGAGGAACGCTACTGAGGCACGCTAGACGCCTCTGTACCCCAGGCGTTGTTGTGAATATTAGCGTCAGACTCTCCACAGGCGAGGGTCCCTTTGTGATGAGGAACCGCATCTTCAATGTTTTCAAGGTAGGTTCTCGCAACCTCACTTCACTTTGTAGCTCTTGTCTGCTGCAATGTAAATTTATGCCTATTCCCCACAAACATTATCAATGTAGGCTGTGATATTTCAAGCTAAGAAGTATAATGTAGGGCAGCCCTGAATAGACAGCGACAAATTTATGAATTTCCTCACACGAATAACAAAGTTCTGTTATGGCACTGCGCATCTCTACAGCACCTTCAATATCTCCACAATGCACTTCCACATAACAGCACATCAGCACAGATATAATTTTGAGTGAAAGTGGTCGACAGGTGGCAAAAATGTAAAGTTTAAAGGTGCTACCCGATCGGACACGCGTTACATGGGGACGTTTCTGACCGCTTGTACACCACTGCCAGATTTAAACACTATGTACGGACCAATCGTGTACAACAACAACACTAAAGGACTGTTTCTCGGTCTGATGGGTAACCTAACTTATACGCCGATATTTCTCGAATACAGCCTGACGGGAGAGCCTTTGAGGGACCGCCTCTCAGTATATGTTAAAACGTCAGCTATCTGTGAATGACGCCCTCAGAAATGAATGGTCTTTAAGTTTCTATCTTCGAAAATGTATACACGTAGTTGGCCATCAAAGCGATTATTGACTGATACTTTCTTGGCATCAGGATATTACCAGCATCTTGTCTGAGCGAAAAGCTAAACGTTCCAAATCCCTGCAGCATCGCTTTTTTCGCTGTTGTTTTTTTTCCCGCAAGCCGTGTTCAATGAGCGTGACTGTGCAGTACATTGTATATTCCTACGACATTCTCCAAATGGCTTTCGGTTTGAAATTACACTCGAAATTGGAGAAAGGATTCCATCAAACAAGGAAAAAATCAAAATTCAAGCGAACTCGCACGCAGCAATTCCGCGGGGAGGGTACAACGTTAAGTTGGCCTTCGTGGCTTTAAACGTTACTCAGCGAGATGAGAAATGTAATTAATATGCAATACCCTGGATAACTTTCGACACTGCTCTCTGTGGTTTTCATAAAAAGTAAAAGTTGACACTATGCCATTGAAACCATGGATTAAATGATTAATCTGGAGTGAAACGCATTCAATCCAGAGTGGAACTACTGCAATCAAAAGGATTTGGCTCCGAAGTCCTGACATCTGGCATTTTGCTAATGACAGAATCTAGTCAAATCACTGGGATTTTCTCTTTTGGGAGATAATGGAAGGGCCCTGCAGAAAGCAATTCTGATCAACACTCGCCGCTGCCCAAAGCACTATACTTTCTAAAAATCTGAAATGATAAAATATGTGACATATTTCCTCCCCGCACATTTCACTAATGGAAGATCCTCTGCATTAACACTCCAAAATATATCATACCCTTGGGAACCTTTGGATATTGCTCAGCCGCCTCTTTGGACTCGATATATTCTACGTTAAATTACTCTGCAAATCCAGGGCACGCTTTTAAAGTCACTCCTGCGTCCAGCCAAAATTGAAGATTTGGGTGGCAGATGCTGCAGCTTTCTTTTTCTTCACTGTCTTCATAAAAGAGGAATTTTTCGTTCTGCATCAATTATGTGCAGAATCTTCCAAAAGGCTAAAGATTAAGTTCAGGTGCTTGCCCGCAAATATAGGCCTAAAATGTGGTTTAAAATTAAAACCACCTGTCTCCATAATAACAATTATCACAAGAATGCGTTTCACTCTAAAAGTTTCATTCTGGGGTATTTTTTATCGCAGTTTTCTGCTTTGTTATTATTATTATTGTTATAAATCATTTCTGGTAATGACTCCAAGGATTCCTCAAAATTGCCCAAGGCACTGTATCTTACTAGCCTGAAGAAACCTGTAGAGAGGAGACAGGGGGAAGCAGTCACAGTTTTTGAGGTGGGAGGAAAACCCCAGAGGAAAATTCTGGGTAAAACCCACAGAATTAGGTAGGGACTGAAAACCCGATCCACATGTCGACCGGGCCAGGAATCGAACCGGGACCGCAGAGGTGGAAGGCGAGGAAAGAACTACTACGCCAACCTGACTCCCGTAAATAGAAAATGTGCATAACGTGAATAATTCCGAAGATGAGTCCAAACACACAAATCTGTCTATTACTTGATCTTCAAAGCTTAAATGGTCGGAAATTGGAGTTCAACGATTCTTGAGAGACAACATTATAATTATATGGCGTACCACCTTCTGAACACACAGGGATCCACTAGATATAGCTTGTTTACTTCCATTTCCATACAAAACTCAAGAAAGCTAACAAAGGTCAAATGTGGACGGCCAACACCATAGGTGTTATTCAACACATAAGACATTTATGCCCAAACGATGAATACGGGCGTTTCACAAAAGTGCGCCTCCAAGAGTTTGCAACGCGTTGACCAATCACAGTGCGCAAAATCTGTCGACCCAATGCGCATTTGGAAAGGGTCGACAGATTTCGCGCACTGTGATTGGTCAACGCGTTGCAAACTCTTGGAGGCGCAGTATTGTGAATCGCCCGTAATGCCGTAATGTTTTATGCTTTTAAAAATTATTTCAAATCCTGAAAAGGGCTCAATGGTGCCACGTTAACAGTTAAGATTATTTAAGACTGGAGCGTTGACAGGATGCAATCCAGAGTTCTTACACCAATATCATAAAAATCACAGGGTTTTATTAACAGAAGTTTGCCTGCCCGTATACATGTACACAAATCTTTTTATTACCTGAAGTAAGCAGATCACTGGCTGGCGCAAAGAGTTTCAAGCAACGGATCTTGTACGAGACTGAGAAGCTAGGACAGCACGTTGTTTGTCTTGTTACAGCAAGCGGTAACACACTGTGGCAAGCCCCCCGAATGTCACTTGAGTTCCCCGGGGAGCCCCGGGACGAGACGCGACGGCTACACGCACGGGCGGTGCGGGAGTGTAACTCAGCCGGCTCCGAATTCAAATATCCTCCGGTGCGGTCAGGGAGATCTAAGGAAGCTTATAGCATCGTTTCGAGGCTTTGGAAGGTTTTCTCAAGCTGTTGAGCAGCAATGCATGGCAATGTTTGCCTAACCCGCGTTACGTGCCTTGAGTATATTTGAACGGCGCAGGAGGGAAAACACAAGGAACGCTTCCGAGTTTCGTCCCGTCACGCCCCCCTGGCGACGAACAACAGTAACCGTGGAGTTTCTAATCTCTAGTTTGTTTTAATGCTCAGTCACCAGACCTCCTGCGGCTTTAACAGTCGTTTAATTTGAAGTCAATCTCGACAAAAGGAAATCAAGAAACAACTGACAAACCCGAGGTATGATTGGTGTTGGTTGACAAGAGAAACACGCGTGAGAGGATTAAGTACCGCGAATTTGTTTATTCGATTTTCAGCGAATAAACGTCATTCAAGTCCCTACACTCAAAACGACGCATAGCATTTGTAAAATATCCTCGGCCAACCTTGCTCATAACAATCCGGGACGGCAGACGACGACAGTTTAACCTTGTTCTCATTGCAGAACTGGCGGCCGTTCCATGGGAACAAGGTACGGTATTCCCTTCAGATCGCCGCCTCGGGGTGGAATGATCTAGGGATCGTTCTCACCGGTGTGTGGATGTCCCATTGGGCCAGTGGGAAATGGTTCTTTTGAAGTGCCCCCTTACATTACAATGACGTCATGTCGATGGACCCAACATCAGCCCTACAATGCTCGAAGAAAAGCCCTTTTGTACGTACATTTGTGCGCAGAAATGTGTCGATATGACAATGACATTTCCATTTTGTTACGTTCGCAAAAGAGAGCCGAGCAATGCGTATACATAAATTACAAGTCGTTTCTATTTACCGGGTCTGAATAAGATGCTGTATACCGCATTTGCCAGCAAGGAGATAAGATTTTTATATTTCATACGCAGAAACTGCGTGTGAACTTTCGCTGTTTTCTCGAAAGGTTGAGTTTCCACTGCAGCACTGGAACTTATAAGCCACTTCCGAGCGCGCAGCATCAGAGATCGCTTGCCGCTGAATCTGGAAATCGATTCAAATTAAATCCCTCAAAATCTGCACCATTAGGAGGGTATAAGTTTACATGATGGAAAAGACAGATGGGTGACGTCAACAACTGCCTGGATTGCTGTAAGCCGCCGACGAATTGCTTTCGCTCGTCCATTTGGGATTTTCCGCTGTCAGTGTAAGTACAAGTATAAATTATTGGATCCCAACAACCGGTGCTTTCACCGATGTTAAGTCGTGACCCGTGGGCTTTTTTTTGGGGGGGCGCTTGTCCAAAACAACAGAAGCAGCAAAAACATCAACCACAACACCAAACAACAACATACAACAACGACAAACAACACCATCAACAACGAACAACAGCAACAATAGATCTAGAGGGAACAGAAAAGCAAAAGCAAAAGAAACAATTGGGAAAATGAGGAAAAAGGAACTTATCCAAATGTTTTATGCCAAATCTGAAAAAAAGGGAAAGTGAGTCGCGGAATAAAAAATAATCTGGCACCACCCCATTTCACGGATTTCACTGAATATGATAGATTCAGGGAACAAGATTGAAAATGGCTTGTCCGTGAATAAGGCCTAGTACATCTCGTTGACGACGATCGTGCAATGGCACGTGTGTCTTTGAAAGATGCGAGGGTAAATTGTGAAGCCATTCCTCACGGATCTCCAGACACGTGCGTTACTACAGACAACGGCCAAACTGATTTGAGCAGGGATTTACCCCCCCCCATCGAAGCGTCCCCCTACCCCCGCAAGGAGGCCTTACGACCAAACATTAAATTTTGAGGAGCAAACAGCGAGGCTCGCATGTTGCACCTGTCACAACGATCTACGCCTGATGGACGAGATGGGGAAAATGACGGTCGAGTTGGAACGGGGTGAAGTCGATGGCTCGGCGACCTGCTTTCTCGGTTCGAAAAGGGCAGATTTAATGCATTTTGATCATCGTTTCTCGTCTGCCATGTCGACAGATGTAGGCTTACTGCCCGATTTAAGTCTCATTTCATGTTAAACTAGGCAGCTTATCTTGTTTACAGCATGTAAAAAGACTTTATACTGCCGAGATTTTACCCCAAAAATTACTCAATATTTTATTTACAATAACTTGATTTCAGTCGGTATTAACCAGTGAGACATGAAAACAATACAAACAACCAAATCGCCCAGAAGCTAAAAGTCCAATCAAATAATTCTCACTTCAACCGACGAACTGACATCCTACTACCTAACTCAACCATGTCGATCCCCAACCAGCAAGCCAGCTCAATCCACCCAAACAACCCTACCCAACCCGAGCCACCCTATTCCTCATTCAACCCAATTCGGAAACCTGCATGACCCAACTCAACCAACCCAGCCAAACTCAAACCAACCCCATCCAACCAAACCCAACCCTACAAAACCTAACCCAACCCAGCCCAACCCAACTCACTCCACCCCAACCCAATCCAACGCACACTAACCGAACCCTAACCCAATCCTAACCCAACCCACCAAACCCTAGCCCAACCCAACATACGCCAACCAATTTCGAGTATCGTTCTATATCGCTGCATGCAAGAATTCATTCTTTATTCATCTTTCCTTGAAATGAATGATTGAACTGCAAAACAACATGCAACAGTTTGACTTGTATGCCATTTTAAAACCTAGCTAAGCCCCCACACAGCAATTCGCTCACTTTTCGGCTAGTTTCTCATGCATTAATCAGTATTGTGGAAGATGCTCCAGCATAATCGGTCTCTCTGGAGACACACATTATGAAACTGGAGCAAGCCGCAACACTGTACCAGTCCACAACCTCTTTAACCTCTCCCGGGATGGACTGTGTCCAAGCAGCCCTAAATCCCTACCGACAATTACTCAAAGCGCATATACATTTTCATATTTACGTGTTTTCCAACCTGGGCTGTCAGCGTCGTAGCGGTCAAAGCAGGTCTGCAGGTCAGCCTGACAGGCCTATAAAATACCAGGGTGGACTGTCAGTCGATTCCCTTGTGCACATGACGTTCTCTTGGACCTTCATAATTTTCTCGCTTCCTTTTTTACTCGACAATTAGGCACGGGTATTATTATGAAAGAGAAATGGGTTTGTTGGTACACCATGGAATCAATCTCTTTTGGAACGAAGTGTGTCGACTCCTGAGGACAGCCAGAGCACACTAGCCGAAACGTCGAGTTGATATACTCACCGGTTCTTTTAAGAACCACACCTCGTCCAAAAGAGATTGATTCCATGGCGTACCAAACCAATTTCTCATGTTTCACCCACCATGCAAAGCTTCAAGTCTTATACTTAATTATGAAAGAGCCCAGAGTAGTGAAGCCCTTCTATCCAGTCGATATTACGTAATTTTGACGGGCTCTCGACCAATCAGAGGGCCGGATTTGGCTCCATGTGACCCTCATTAACATAAAATGTGGAAACACTATCTTCCTTTTACACGGGGGGGTGTAATGTAATTTTGGAGGGGACCATGGAACGTACCATTGCATGTATGTTTCTATTTGTTACGGTGAGCGATATCATCTGTACAGGAAAAAAAAAATAACAAGGGTACAGGATATTTCATTTTTCCCCACTTATTTTAATTGTATGTACGAGTGTATGTAGGCCAGTATTCATAAAATACTGTAAATCTTCCCCAACCCTAACCACTAAGGTGTGTGTAAAATCATACCGAAATCAGAGGTTTGATCACTGTCCAGGCGAAAACAAACAACAAAAACAACCAGAACCAAAAGAATCAAGAAACTAATTTTACCTAAAATTAGGAAATACGGGACCATGTAAACAAAAATGCCGTACAGAGAGAGGAAGTCGGCGCAATCTTCCCCTACATAGGACACACTCTAGAACTCTTTACCTTTGCATGCCATATCGTTAATTAATAGCCTTTGTATGGGTACAAGACTCCAGCGGGGATATGAAGGGAATAATGACGTAACAACACCGAGTCATCTATAAACGGCAAGCAGCCGGGCATATCCCACGTCTAGTCATCCACTTATCGACAGGTCTGAAATTTCGCGGGGTTTTCAAATAGTCGTGTTATATAGGAGGCTTATTATCGATTCCCTGCACGACACAATTTGTATGTCTGTGTATATCACAGCCCAAATCATGAGTTACACCGTCAACATTGTCCTTAAAAGTATGGACTGCACTGCAGAAAACACGGGAGTAAAACGTACACACTATAAACATAAGAGTAAGAATACAGTATATGGTTCAATCCGCCGTTGTCTAATCCAACGAATAAAAGATTCAAAGGCAGTTTTGGCGAATCGATTGAAGTTACGTATCCCTCACTGAACAGACTGTTAGGTGCAGCCTATTAGGAAAGTATTGGCACATGGTAGCTGACATTTGGGAGGTTCAATGTCCCAATGGTCTGAATATTGCTGTAGAGTTTGAGTTGTACTTGTCTGTTAGGATCACACTGCAAACCCATTAAGTTAGAAAGTTTGCTCTGTTCTTGCTCATTTCATCGCTCGTTACACTGCTCACGTACCCCTTCCTTGCTCATTTACCAATTTCACTGTTTATTCTCGCTTTTTCATTGCTCCTATTACATGTACATCTCCTTTGCTTATTTATTGCTAAGTTATTTGTTATCATTGGCAGGTGATCAGAAATACAGTTACGAGGATACGAATGTACCCAATATCATACTAAGCTCGCATTTTTTGTCAATGGTCCTATCTTGCACCTAGACCAAACATGAGGTATAAAAATTAGATCATACAACCAAATAAAGCAAGTCCAAGAATGAGTATTTCTTAGCAAAGATTTGCTTTCCATGGTGTAGAAGAACAGGTGAAGACTGGAATCTATTTACTGGACTGAACAAGCAGAAGACTACGTTGAATTCAATTATTTAACAGACTATTGAACCTTACATGGACTGTAGTGTTAAATTGTAAATTGCAGCGATCATTCAACTTTGACTTCATTTTGCGTCACATTACCCATCTAACAGGAGCCTGGTTACTAATTACGTTCAGTAAACGTATACCCTTCTGAAAATATGAACGCTTATACATTTACCGTTGCCCGTATGTCAGCGTATTATAAATCATATATAAATTGCTTTCCCCTCGCAATCAATTAACACAGACCGGAAATATATTTCGTTTGTGTTCCAGGCAGTAATCAAAACCTAGATACACCATTTTGGTCGGGTTGAGTGACGAAGGAGGTGTCCAGGGTTGTGATGACTGTCCGTACTTACACAAAAGAAATATGCTTCAGGTCTGTGTTTATATATGATTTATAATACATTTATATTTTCAGAAGGGTATACGTTTACTGAACATAATTGGTAGCCAGGCGCTATAATAAATAAGATATGGGCATTTGACTTTCAATAGTCCAGCCATCTTATTTATCAGACATTATTTCATCAATAACAAGACGTAATTCATTCACCAATCTTATAAAAAACATAAATGTTGTGACAGTGTCTGTCCTGTGTAGCATTGCACCGTGTGTGAAACTCATTTTAAAAGAAACAATTACCACGCCCCATACTGTTTTAGTTTTCACCTTTTTTGTCGTGCACAAAGAAGTCGTTCCACTAACTTCAATTCAAATTTTGTTGGGTACACAATCGGTGGCATAACCACAATGGGGGGTGGGGCTGGGGGCACATCCCACCCCCCCAAAAAAAAATTCCCGGTGCCCCCTCCCACTGACAAAAAAACGGAGGAATGGATATTGAACAAGGCTAACAAAATACTTGCCTCTAAAAACACACTACTGAAAGCTGGTGCCCCCCCCATAAGATGCTGGTGCCCCCTTGTGCCCCCCACCATGTAGCTACGCCACTGTACATAGTACCTGGAAGATACATCCGATAGCACACATGTTCACATAGGGATTACAGGAAAAGCTCGAAAAAAGTTAAGTACCGTAACAGGTCTATCTTGAGACGTAGCGCCGTCCATTTCCGAAAACAACGAGAAGGAAAGCAAACAGAGACAAGTCTGCTGGCAAAAAAAACGGCACACGTGGAGTTTATACAGGGGGGGGATCCAGTAAATAAACAAGGTGATAATCAACAATGGAAGTCAATCGATAAATCACACAGACACGGGTCTATTCTCGTGCAACCCTAGGGAAACGCTGAAGAAAAAGTCGCAGCTTGAATGGATAGACGTGTACACATCCGCTCTTTAAGTCTTTCCCTCTCCCCCCCCCCTCTCTCTGCCTATCCGTTGGGGGAGTCTGCATCAAAAGATACGCATTCCAATTGTGTATCAACAAACTGAAGCTGGCCGGACAGACGCTCGTGGATTTGATTTCAATGCTGTATGGTTTGTCGAGCTGAAAGGCATGCGCAATGTGAACTGATTAGACGAATTTGAGCGTTGATGCTCTCATTTCCATCCTGGTGAATTAAAAGAATTCAGATATTTCAGGAAATTTAAAAGGGCCCTGAGTATACTTACTTCTTAAACACATTTGATCAAAATGTACATGAGGGAAAAAGAAGCAATGTAAAAAAAAAGAAAGTATGTATTTGCCTGCAACTGGGCCCCCTATTGTTCCTCTTCTGTTTGTATTTTAATTTTTTGTAGAAGACCACCCATATGTTTTGTACACAGTTGTCAATCGGGGAACCTCTGTCAATCGGGGACCTTATTGTCCTCTATTGTTCAGGGTCCCTAATTGAATGCACAAACAGACTCATCCACATACGAAAGTGTTCAGAAGTCAGGTTGACTCATTTTCAGTACTATACTAGAAGACGTACGTTGTGTCTCGTAAGAACTGTCTACGAAACACTCTTCTTGATAGGCGCGTAAACTGAATTTGGGCGCCGAAAACAAAAGCCCCAATATTTAGATAAAAAGGGGAAAAATAAGTTTCCATTTCAGAGAGTTTCATGTGCAATTTTTTGGTAATAATTCCAGTGTACTGAAAGAGCATAAACGGTGCTTTGTTTTGCTCAGTTACTTGTTCTAAAATAGGCAGGAGTTGCTTTGTTTGTGTTCTTTTTTTAATTTAAAGCATAATTTGTGATTATTTTTTACTTTAGTTTGCTTTCGTTTCACATTTCCCCGCAATAAAGGGTAACGATTATGAATTTGAATTGAAACTGAAAGAAACAAAATCAATACAGAACAGGCACTTTTTAACGTCAGAGGATTTGTATGCGGTTTTCGATCCGGAGAACGAACGACCGTAACCCAAAAATACGTACAGAAAATTTTGATGTGACCCTACAAATGACGAAAACATCGCCCCTTTCATCCATGGTGAATACGGCCATTTCACAATAGTGCGCCACCAAGAGTTTGCAACGCGTTAGTCAATCACAACGCTCGAAATTTGTCGACCCTATCTAAACGCGCATTGAGTCGACAACTTTCGCGCATTGTGATTGGCCAACGCGTGGCAAACTCTTGGTGGCGCACTATTGTGAAACGGCAGTATTGTGATATGCCTGTCTTCAAACATATTTTCCAACACTAACGTATACATCCTCGCACGAAACTTGTCTGCCCTCAAGCAGTTTACCAACCTCTAGCTGACACAGAGCCGCCGTCAGAATTAAGGCTTGTTTCAAGAAAGAGCTTTTGACAGTGAGTCGGCGCAGTCGATGGACGGCAGATGTAGAGCCGAGTCCAAAGATTGTTCGTACTTTTTTCACAACTCGGCCGTATATAGGCCTACGTACATGATTCTGTAACGTGACAAGCATATCAAGAACCCGGACAATACTGCTTTTGCAACAACACGCTGAGACCACTTCGCCGAATGATATTTTGTCAGGGAATGCACGGCATTTGTGTAATCTTATATAGCCAGGGAAAACTATTTATTCCGATGAGGCATGCGTGGGAGACACCTTGTGCAACAATGATAATGGCCAACCTGTGAAATAATATTTGCATGGCAGGGCTCGAGGTCTTAAATTACATGTACACAACTTACACAAGCAGCGCAATTAGCACTGCATTTTGAAACCTGCTCCTTGTTTTCGAAACAAAAGAGGGCCTACAGCGTAAACAGACATTGCAAACAAAAATGACCTACGACCCCTGACGAAGCATTGTTGTCAACACTGTGGTGTCTAGTGTCCTTGTTATATGTGCTACTGCTTTGCACAATCTTGCCATGGAGGTATTTCCTACCTCCATGTTCTTGTTAACTAGAACTGATTAAAAAAAGGTGATCAACATTCATTCAAACAGCAAATTCGTACCAGAAACAAATATTTTATTTTACACATTTCATTGGCGAGGAGCATCTGACAATGACACGAAAATAGCTTGAACACTGAGTAAATATCTCTTCCCAGAGGGGACTTTAGTGACGGGGGCATAAATGCACACCCCTGTGACCCTAAGCACTCCGACCGGTATAAACAATTGACCTGTACATCGGCGTCTTCAAGAATGGCCACTTTTCGGGGCAAGAACGATACTGGAGGACACGCCTGCGACGGGCCCAAACCTCAATGCTCAAAGGATGCTCTCACCATACCACAGTCGACTGAACAAACATGATGACAAGCAGTAACAGCGGAGCCATTCTACCTTACCACTCAGGAAAGATTTTAATATGTAAGTCAGCCCCGATCGTGAGAGTCCAGCGGGTGAATCGAGAAAAAAAATGTCAATCATGACTGTGGAAGTTCATATATTATAACATTTCCCGTACGAACCTATTTTCAAGACTTGCTGAAGGAAAATAATGACGAATGAAAAAGAAGACAGAGAACAAGAAAGAACAAACGAAATGGGAAAAAAACTGAAGGAACTGAAAACCATCAATCTGCTTGGAAAAAAATCGGAGGTGACCCCTTGGTCTCCTTCCACTTGTGTTAAAATATACTTGGTTCATTGTAGGTGAGTGCCAGAGCCCAGCACTTGATACGTTCAACGCTACAACTTACAATGCGGGTAGAACTTCACACTCACCTGCCACAAATTCCTGGTGCCGCGCGCTGAGTGCATCTTCCACATCGCCGTGTTTCCCGGGTTGTGTGAGATCACGGCTAGCTAGCTCCATGACTCGCCTTCCCAAACATTCAACACTCTTTCACCTTCCCTCGACCCCAAAAAACCACCATCTTCAACACTCACCTCCCAAATCATGCAGAAGTGGACTCTTGTCATCTTGGAAATGCAAAGATCGGCGGAATCTCTGGACGGCTCGCGAGCCAAGGATATCCACAGGCATTGTTCAAAGTCGCGGGCTCATGCTGTCTAGTTGACTACTTTCAGATGAAGTTATTTTTAGCTCTCCCTGGACAACTCTCACCTATTGGTGGCGCTGTGCACTTTTTGCGTGCAGATCGATCACCGTAAAGGGTAAGACATCGTGCATTGTCGTCACACAACTAAAATACCTTGATCTTGTGTTTATTGTGCCATTCATATATTTTATTTTGCGTAAACCCGTTATGTGCTGTTATCGCGACATACGTATGATTTGAAATTACATGTTTGCATGCAATGCTGCAGGTGTTGATTGTTGTCTGGTTGTGTTCCTCCATGGTTGTATTGACCAGTTGTGATATGCTCTATCACCAAATGCGTGTAGCTTATTATTACCTTAGTTTTGTCATGACTGGTTATACATGTTGTAGTATTAAGATGATACTGATGAAGTCTTTTGGCAAAAACTTAAACTATTTATTTATATTTCCACTGAATTTGACCATTGATTTCTGGAGAACGGTTGATTTTTTTTCAGGCAAGCCCCAGCATGCCTAGCCCCCAAATTTATTGCCAAGTTAAAACTTATGGTATCAGTCAGGATCCTGCCTTCTGTAAGTGGGATGATTGATTGCACTGTGTTGGTTGTTCTGATCCTTACTAACACTGACTGACTTCTCAGATTGACAGACATTTTTGTCCTCTTGCGGAAGGATCCCCCATCAGGCATCGCCACAACATCAGATTATGTCGCTGGCCAAAGAAATTTCTGTGTCAAGTGAGGAAGCTATTGATCCAGTAAGTGGTTGTGGATTTTTCTCTTTAGTGCATTCCAAAGAAAATTACATTATCGTTGAAGTGCAAAAGTGTTGGTAGGAATAATTACCTTGACAGAAATTCTATGATGGTGAAGATTTATCTTAGGAGAAGGCCTCATTTTGATTACACCACACCAATGTGTACATGTACGTACCTTTGCGCATCTGTGTGAACCTCGGGTGCACTTGCTGTTTGGCATGTCTCAGCCTGCGTTTGATCAAGTAGATACAAGTATTCAGCTAATGTGTAGAGATTGCCACGGAGGGGGCTTTTACCAGGGTAATGGGTTTTGATTCCAGTAGTCGGATTAGTCTGTGGTAATCAGACATTGTATCAATTGGCGATATGACAGGGGGATGTCGAGGAGATTGACGTCGTTTCTATGGACACCAAATCGAGCGAGGAGGTGAAGGCTGAGGTCACCGCCTCGGAGCAGACCTCGCCTGTGGTCGTCGCAGAGCCCCCTGAGGACCCTACTACACCCCAGGACACCGACCCGCAGTGTTATTGTAACAGACCCAAGGAGGGCCTGATGCTGCAGTGTGACATGTGCAAGAGGAGATTTCACATGGGTGAGATTGTTGGATGAATCATTTGGTTGAATCGTTGGTCGCCGCAGTATCGGTCCAGCTTGCCACACGGTCCGCCAATCCTGCCGCAATCAGTCGCATGCCTTTTCTGTCAAATTTACAGCGCTGAAAAATTTTTGTTACAAACGGAATTAAGTTTTCCTTGTTACAGGTTGCCTGAAGACGGGGAACCCCAGCACGCTTGATGGCGACTCTTACTTCACCCTGAGGTGTGAGGGTTGTAGTCATACCCATGAGGAGGTGGTTGCGCGGATGAAGCTCACGTGGTAAGAGTTTGGTTCCCATCAAAAGTGACAGCTAAACATTCACCGAGTTTTCCAAATCCCAGGGTCAAGCCTTCATTTTGATTCTTGGCGAGGCCTTGGTGGTTCTTTTATTAAATGAATCAAACAGAATTGATTCCTACCCCCTTTTTGGGTGAAATTTGCAATCATGAGGAGAACTGTGCCTCACAGAATGGATCAAATTGGCTGGAAAGATTAACCAAAGTCAAACGTCACCAAAGCTTTTTCTCCCACCAGACAGAGCCTCAATTCTTGGGAGATGCTTTGTCTCCTTTTTTCGGTTGCCAGGCAACAGGTGGTCATCTTGGCTCTCTACAACCTCGGCCTCAAGAAGAGCGGTCGCAAGGGGTTCTTCCGATGGAAGGAGGACATCTGTGAATTCATTTCCCAGCACTGGACGCTGATTTTTGGCAACAGGTATTTCAGGATTTGCTGTTAGTGTGTAAAGCCTTTAAACTGAAAGCAGCCAGAGAAGAACGCAAAATTGACCATGATTTAACTTGAGGTATACTTCGAGGTTTTGGTTTTACAGGGTTTTGTTTTGGTTTCTGGTTTACGTTGTATTAAGATGCATCTGCCTTGTGTCTTTTCCAACTTCAGTTGGTCAAATTTATTCATGTCACATGTCATGTTTCTCCTAAGTCAAGTCCAATTTCATTTTGTTCCTTGTCCTGTCCCAATTCAAAAAAATTGGGACTCGAGTCTGACTCCTGACGAAATTGGTGACTCAAATCGCCAACACTGACTCAGTGATATGAAGCACTCAGTAACTTACTTGGTAGGCTTGTTTTATGATACCCCTCAAAGCCATTGGTAATTCCCATATCATCGTTGCCGATATGACTAGGTTGTTTTTTTCTTCGTTCGCAGCAAAGCCAAGACCCAGACGTGGCACGGTACAGTGGCCGGGGTCCTCTCCGTCAGCAACAAGTCCCTCTTCAAGTCGGGTGTATCCGAGTTCGGTGAGGCAGGATGGTGGTCCCTCATTGAGATGAAACCACCAGAGCTGAAACCGGAGGTGCCTCGTAAGCTGACCTCTCTTTCCTTTCTCTTATCTTCCTATGATTATGAAGATGAACAAAGAAATTGACTGGAGAGGGATTTGAACCTGCGACCTCTAGAATACCGTACCAGTGCTCTACCAACTGAGCCATCCAGCTTTGTGTTGGTGGCTCTTCCCATTTGTCAATATCTTTGTTTGGGGGGGGTGCTGGTCAGAAGCCATTAATGCAAAACACCATATAGCCAGGGATCACGCTCTAATTACACAATACGACCTGGGAAGTGATGAACAGAGATCACTCAGAGAGGATATGGCTTTTTGAACATTGAGTCATAAATCCCTATATAGTTTGTTTCATCGTTTCCTTCCAAATCAAAAGCACTTACAACCAGGGAGCTTTTTGATGCTCAAAGAAACATAAAGCAGGAAAAAGAAACAGAACAATGCAGTGGGCCTTTTCTTTCCAAATAAAAACGAGAAAGCATCTCAAGGAGCCAGGTTTTTGTCAGAATGCAAAGATTGGATGTCTAAATTTGTCTTAAGCTAAAAATAAAGCGAGCGTCCAAAGGGCTGAAGTTTTGTTCCTTTACTAGTATTTTACATAGCAAAAGAGGTTGCCAATGGGTAGCCACAGGGTGTCCAATAAAGGACACCAAGACAATACCCTGAATGCGACGGACAGCAGAATCAGGTTTAGATTGGGTTTTGGTATCCTCTAGTGGCTATCAGATAGACATTTCCGTCAGCTTGCTTTGTCTGCCGTCAAAGCAAGAAGCCATTTGCGAGTCAAAGTTGAATAAAATCTTGTGCGCTGTCTTATCTGATTGCACATAAACATAACGATTTGAATTCCCCAGACTAAAGACACTTGCTATACCTTGTGATTCGGGGCAAGCTTTCGCATAGCGACCACTATCTCTGGAATGGACTGGTTCCTTTGTGCCCTTCTTATCTATTGAGAACAGTGTATTGAGGCAAGGCATCTCTTATGTAACTTAGTAAAAGCTTGCCCCGAACCATGAGGTATGGCAACAGTGTCTTTAGTAAGGAGAATTAAAATTGTTATGTTCCTGTGAATTTAAAGAACTCAGTGTACCAGATTTGTTAACTTGCAAAAGGCTTATTGCGATTGTTGAGAAATGTAGGTCACCCCATGTTTTATCTCCCCTATTTTTCATTGGACTATTCCAGCTGGTGTTGGGAAGCAGTATGCAGCTGGCAGGAAAACCAAGGTTCCCTTTGAACCAACCATTAAGGTGGAGGGGTTGAGGAACAGGAAGAGGGGAACGTCTGTTGAGTCGGCTATTGAACTCAAGGAAAAAAGAAGCAGAACACAGGTATTCATAACTCTAAAGATATTATTTTTCTGAATTTTTACAAAAAAGAAATCCAAAACTCCACAACGAATGGCTGAAATTTATTTAATCAATTCTGTTCTTCAACTTTTTGTCTCATTTGTTATAATTTTTCCTCCCTCTGGTAATTGAATGGCAGGAGGCCAAGGACATCCGCAGGGCTAAGCAGGCTATCGCCAGCGAGGAGCTCACCAAGAAGGTGAAACTCCAGAGGGAGTTGGACATCGACGACAGCAGCATGGACAGCTTTGGCAGCGAGGTACGTGGGTTTGGGTCCCCGTCAGAGCTGCCTAAGACAGAGAGAGAGAGCAGTGCCAGTTCCAGGTTTTGAAACCAAAATGGCTGTTCATCATGTGCGCAGCATGCAGCTATTGTGCGTTGATTTTCCGCATGCACTGGTGCATAATCCACCATTTTGGTTCCACTAGTTGAGACACTCGTGTTGCAACTCTCTCTGTAAACAGCTCTGGTTTTCTTGCGTAAGCACCGCCCTCAGTGGCAATAAAGGGACAGGCTAGGCCCACACCTGGGAGCTGCAATGCGTCCAATGCCCACTCTTGGAGACCCTTCATTGTTTGGGCATTCTCAAATTTTGTACGCTTCAGGACATATCAGACAGTGCACAGACTCCATTGTCAAAATTATGGCGGCATCGTGCCAACAAATTTGATGAACCATCTGGCATAGTGGTACCTCCCTTTCTTTCCACCAAATTGACATCTCTGCGACCCGGGTTCGAATCCAGCTCAGGCCAAGATGCAGATTCATTTCCTAAGCCACTCGCTTTCTTCAACAGCTGTCACTTAAACTCCTCCTCTACCAACTTCGTTGCAGAGCTTTGGGCTACCTCCCTCTGTTCCCGACTCGCCCTCTGTCCTGAGCTTACTGGGAGGTGACAACAGCTCTGACTTCCTCCTCTCCAACCTCCTGAACGAAAGCGATCTTACTCCGGCAGGTAAGGTCTCGTAGGAGCTCAAAAGCAGTAGGCATGTCTTCATAAGTACCTCACTGAGTTTTTTTCACTTTTTTCTTGTAGCCTGTAATGTCTGTTTGAATTCCAAGGCTTATGCAAGTTCCCTGCAATAAAATTTTCCTGCTATTAATGTGAATTAATTGTTAGATCCCCTTTTTACTTCGAGTTGTAGGGAATTTATCAAAAGTTTGAACATTCATGTCCCTTCTGGAATGCTTCTTTATGGAACACTGTGCATTCCTTGTTGGAGTTTGCTGTAAATCCCGATTAGGAATTTTGATGCCCAAGTAATAGTGTGCACACTCATTGACTTCTGTTCCCATTGGGGAACACGCCTTGGTCTATTAACCACTTCATGCCGGGGCATTTTTAAATGTTGATGATGCTGAGCTGGCATGACTATCATTTTTTCCGTTTTCAAAATCCTTCAAAAATTCATCATTTCATTTAACGGTCGTTTATAGCCGCACAAAGTAATCTTTAGGCGATACTCTAAGTTGACAGGTGACTTTCATTGATGCCCGCCTTGTAAACAGAGCCCAGATTGTGCGGTGTTGTATAACTGTCTTTTGTTCACAAACCTGGCTCAGTGCACTGCTGACCTCTTAGCATGCGGCGGTGCTGTGTGGCTCATCATTTTGAGAGTGAAAAATGTCGGTAATGCCCAGCAGCCTGGTCTTTTGTCCGAGTTCGTAGACCCCGGCCACGCATATAAACCATACATCTCCGATTCCGGAATCCCCAGCAGGAAGTGGTTAAAGAAAGAAGGAAAGTGGGTGTTCCCCTTGAAACAAGCAATGTTCTCATCGGAATTTTTAAGATGCTCCTTTTATCGGATTAAACCATGCTCACCCCCCCCATATTACCGCTTCCTTGTCTGTTCCCCACCCCCTTACTCCATTCATCCCCACCCATGCAGAGACCATACCCTCGGCCTTGATGGCAGGGGACGAGGAGGAGTTCATCCCCCCCTCCAAGGGCATCCCACTGTTCCGCATCCCCACCCCAGTGCCCAGCAGCCAGGGAAGCAATGGCTCCACGGCCACTGACAAGGAAAGTGAGGCCGACAAGGACGGGGAGCCCAAGGCCGTGCCAGGCGACACCAGGGCCGAGACCGTCTCCAAGGCGCTGACCCGGAGGTCAAAGGCGGCCGAGGTCAGAGCAGATGAGAAGCCGGAGGAAGGGCCCAAGTAAGTCAGGGAGAGACACAATGCCATGTCATGCTTGTTAGTGGCTGCGACTACTTCCTATTGATGCCTGTGCTATCCCCAGCCTCAGCCAGTCAGTTTCGATAAGGCTTTGGGTGATCTCATGTATACCTTCTCACTGGTTATGTGCACGTAAACAGTTCATGCATAAAGGTGATAGTGACTGGCCACACGAACACCAAAGATATCATGCAACCAAAATCTTCAAAGGCCAAAATAATCAATCTTCGGAACATCCCAATCACACTGACTCAAAACACAGCTTGTAGTGATGGCTTTCTTCTTTCCATAGATACCTCCCAATGAGTGTGTATGAGGAAAAACAGTTACTCCGAGTACTTGAGTCCTGCTCTCAGGCCGTAGACAAGAACCCAGCGGCTAGGCGGCTTAGGCGAAAGCTACTGGTCAGGCAGGTATTGCTGTGAACTCCCAAACAAAATTAGGAAATTTCTTCATGTATCCTTGTGTGACCTTTCCAAAGGTTGAGGCTAGAATTGTTGGCATCTCACTTGTTTTTGGAAGGAAGTGTTTTCACATTAGTTTGCTTAGCGTCAGTGGGGTGTTATGTTGTCTCAACGCAGCGACGGATTGAGAACCAAGTTCTCAAGGGGAGACTGATTTTGGGGGGAGGGGGGCAAAAGAATTTTAAACATTTTTCATGTAGCCTTCTGTGGCCTTCTGAGTGGTGGAGTGGTTTGGGTCTTTTCTTTCTGGGGATGGGGGAACGTCCCCATTGGTTCCCTTGATCCACTCTTGCCTCAATACAAGCTGGAAAAAAAAATTCCCTCTCCTGCTCAGGAGAAGCGAAACCTGGGCTTGCCGCTGTTTGACTTGGACGCCACCGTGCAGCAGATCCTCCAGCGGGTCACCGGCATCAAGCCCACCTCCATCTCTGACCTCTTGCTGACTCAGAGCCCCCTGCGACACCTCAGCCCGTCCAAGGTGTCGTCCAGCCACGACACCGGAGATTATCGCATTCTAGATCGCTTCCAGGTATGAACATTTTCAAGATCCTATGCATATTTGCTCATTATTTTTTCCAGTTTTATTTCACATCTGTAACAGCAACATTAACCCTAACAGTCCTCAATCCTCCAACAGGTGAAGGATTGAGGACTGTTAGGGTTAACATTAGATTGCACTTTAGTGCAGGCAGTAATTGAAATTACGGAAAGTCCTTGTGTCGTTTTAGCTTTTCTATTTTTGATTTCGCTGGGTGTGAAAGAAAGAATGCAAAAGTCATATAAAAATGTTCACTTCTCTTGCTCTGCTTGAATTAGGATTTTGTCAGACCGCCGCTTAAGATGTTTTCTCTGCTACATTCCTTTGTATTACCTTACTCATCTCACTGGGTAGAAGATTTTTTTACATGGAATGAGGAAAACACAAGTTCTAAAATAAAAAAATATATATAAGTCCGCTTTTTCGTTTATTCAATACAGATGCCCAATACTGTTGTACGTGCTCAACAGCGCCACCACACGTCCTTCCGGGCCCGGCTGGTCGGTTGCGACGAGGTGGCCATGATGCAGAGTATCATATCTCCGTACACATCCAGGTAGTGTGTCCGACTTTCCACCATCGTTGTCTTTTTGTGTTTGTTTGGAGCAGTTCTCCTCTCAAAATCAGCAGTTGGAACAGCAAAGACAGATCTGAAATGACCAAATTTTCATCCTTGTTGAGATTTTGGAGGGAGCAGTTGGATTGGAATTTGCCGTGACTGAAGTGATCACTCAAAAAGAGGGGACCTACATTGGCTCATCGAAAGTTCATTCAACAAGGGTAACCAGGTATTGGGAAGTCAAGACAAGATTGTATGGTCTGAGCAAACAGGCTTTTGATCACGAATGGGAATATATTACAGAGGTTTAGTTGCATGTTCTATGCAAACGCGAAAAAAATGTGGACTCCTGTTGACGTCATTGCTTCGTGCTTATGTCTCTCGGGTAGATCACATGGACGCCCAGTACTTGAAACGTGGGAAATTCATGTTGGATCTAATTTGAAAAGCTGCAACGTTTTCAGAAGGATTAAAATTATGCATCAAACATTCGCCGATATAAAATGGACATTTCCGCAAAGTGCAAAGGTTGTGGAACTGGGATTTTTTCATGCTTGGTTTATGATGACCGATTACACTTCTTTTGAGAGATGTACCGGATTTGATTGATTATTTGTCCTTTTATTCGAGTGTTCATTGGAAGATGTACATTTTGCGTTGGACCCGCATTGAAACGTTCAAACAGGAACTGGTGCGCGATAAGAAAAATGCGCATTTGCGTATTACGTACATTTAAAGCTCTCAACTGACGAAGAAAAGGATGCTGAAATATGTTTTGCAAGTATCTGTACATTCCATACTTCACCAAACTTTATCTAAATACTTAAATACTCCTTTAGCACACTCATTCAACTCAGCTTCCTGTTTGAGGTTAGACGTCTGCGCTAGTAAGCAGGAGGTCATGGGTTCGAGTCCCACCCGAGTAAGCTTGTGAAGTTCTTTCACAAGCTCTCGGACAAGCACTGAGCACAAAGTGTTTATCAATACATACGTTGGGTAAAGGCAAAACCTGTTTTATAAAGAAAAAATGTTTTGAGCTTTCTTCCTATTTCTTACTCTACAGCCATACATTTCAGCATACTTCAGAACTTGGAAGAAGAACTTTAAAACAAAGCTGTTTTGCATACATCTGCATTCATTAAAAAACACTCGTGAGGTACTGTGTAACGTCCAAGTGCAGAATAGCTATTACGAGCATTAATAGGAGAAAGTGGGGTAACGAGATTTAACAACACCATTCACAAACTGGTAATTCCAATTTATGATGTTACCATGGTTACTGGACAGGGTGCTGAAACCCTTCATCAGGAGGGACTACGAGTCACGCCCCACCAAGCTCCGGTTGATGGGGGAGATCATGCAGCATCGGAAGCAGTGTGACCCTAGCTTCACGCCCCAGCCCCTGGCGCCTATCGACTACTGCTACCTCCGACCCCAGCACATCCCCTCTGTCAACAGCCTGTGCCGGGAGTTTTTCTGGCCAGGAATAGACTGTAAGTTTACAGTCAGTGTTTGAGTTGAGGCCATCATACTTTCATTACAAGACCATCCATAAGACCAGACTTAAGACTAGTCACAAGACCAGATACAAGACTGTTCACGAAGAGCCCAGATTTTGCAGTGTTATATAACTTTCTTTTGTTCACGAACCTGGCTCAGTGTGCTGCTGGCGTCTTTTCAATAGGCGCCAGATTAGCATGCAGCAGTGCTGTGTGGCTCATCGCTTCGGTGGTGGGGTGCTTTTGTCCCCGGTGGTAATCCGCTCGCTCTAAAGGCCCAACCCATGGTATACTGTTTCAAAACAAGGCTGGATTATCTCCACTTTTGAGAGTGAAAAAATATTGGTAATTCTCAGCAGCCTGGTCTTTTGTTCCGAGTACAGTCTTTTGTTACAAGGCCCAGTTCCCTTTGTCCGAGTTCGGAGACCCCGGCCACGCATTTAAAGCATACGTGTCAGGATCTGGAATCCCCGGCAGGGAGTGGTTAATAACCACCACTCCAACAGCCTTTCATCCACTTCTTTCTCTCGGACAGTGTCGGAGTGCCTCCAGTACCCGGACTTCAGTGTGGTGGTCCTCTATCGCAAGGTGGTCATTGGTTTTGGCTTCATGGTGCCAGATGTCAAGTTCAACGAGGCCTACATCTCCTTCCTCTTCGTGCACCCGGAGTGGAGGGGTGTGGGCATCGGAACTTTCATGGTGTACCATCTGATACAGGTAAGCAATTGAAGCTGATGCCCAGGCTCAACCCCACCCACCCTGCCACACCCAATCCTGCCCCACCCAACCTTGTCCGCCCCACCCCATACGATCTGCTTCATTTACCATCTCACTTCTTCAGAAGACCATTTCCGCATACCACCACCTCAACCTTGCTCATCGCCAGAGTTTAACAACTTCATTTTTTACTCTTCTCGCCTTTAAAACAAAACGTTAACCCTAACCCTCCAGGGCATTTCGGCTATACACCCTGCCAGACACATCAGTCTATTTTGTCACTTGCTCACCCGGTGTAGCATGATCCAACAGGTCAACTCTCCCCAAGGCCAAACAGCCTGGGAGTCTGTGGTTACCAGCCACCACAGGATCCCACCATGGCATCGTTCTATGGGACTAGCTCCCATTGTCTCAACATGGCCAGTTTGTTTGGCTGCTGTTGATTGCCAAGTGCAACACAAAATACACCAGACTATTCCACCTGCTGCACTATGATGCGTCCGGCAGGGTTAGCGGTTACCAAAGAAGCCAAAACATTTACAAAATCGTGACTGCAAAGATGTCTTTTTTGTATGAGCAGAAACGTAGAACAGCAGACACATGCATGTAAATATTCCTTCCCCACACACACACATAAGAAGTAAAAGAAAATTGAATACCATATTGCAAACATCCACACCACACAAAGAAATGCATGTCGTTCAACTTTGTGATGGTACAGATGGTTGACCTAAAATCAGTGGCATATCCAGCAGAGGTCAACTTGGCCCCCCTCCACAGAATTTTTTGGGGAGGGGTTTTTTGTTTCCTTTTTTTACAAAGAAAACATCAAAGGTAAGTAGGAAAGAAAATACTTGGTGTTTATTTCTTTATCAAATATTTGCACCAAGAACCAACACCATGCAATAAAGGCAAGGATGTCGAGACTGTAAGGGGGCTTTGATCTTTTTTTCTCCCCCGACATCATGTGGAATGAGCCCAAAGCTTCATTCAGTTTTGAATTTAGTCCCCCCCCCGACACCCAAAGCTGGATACGCTGCTGCCTTAAATGTAAATCTGCGGGTGAAGCCAGGTGCCCCTGACTAAATTATCCATCACTGGTGAACGACTGAAACTGACATCAAATTGAAACTTGATGGCCTCCTATCTTGCCTTGAGACCGGGTTCTTGTTCATTGAAAACAAGAATGCAGATGTCTTGGACTAGGTGTGAGCGAGCCTATTTCTTGAAGATTGTATATAGGTGTGATTGCCAGATAAGGGGTCCGTTGGTAGCATTACTGATCCCTCGCTAATTCCATGTATGCCTCGCCCGTCCTCGACCTTGAGCAGAAATCTGACGAGCGCATATCTCCTCCGTACTTGAGTGTCAAGACACTGGCTGTCTGCCTGAAACGTGACAAAAGTCTCCCTGTCTGACCGTTCCCCAGGGACCGTTCCCTATCAAATGTGGTATAAATGTGGCCAATGTTGTGCTTTGACTTAAAAATGGATTTGGCTACAAAGCAGTGATTGTTTGTTCTTGAGTGGGACGTCAACCCATGACCTCCTTCTTTTGAGGGTTTTTAGTTTAACTTTGATATAAATTCATTAGTCACAGATTAAAGTGCCTTTGTGCTGTATGAACGATTTCCTCCATATCCCCCCATATTTTGTTACAAGTCCTTTTTTGTCCATAAGTGCCCTTTTCCATGAGTACTCTTTTTAAGCAATGCCTTCACTGATGTCGCAGTCAATGTCAAGCCGCAACGTTGCATGAAGAGTGCCACCTACATTTAAACATGGATTCCAAGTGCCCTTTTCATATCAAAGTTGACCCCCTCATCAAAATAGCCTTCCCATGCCAATGGCCTACAGTGCTGTAGTGGAGTCTTTCACAAGTTCCTTCTCAGGTCCAGTCACAAGTCCTTTCACAAGACAGGACATATTAAGTCACAGGGTGAACAAAGACAAAGAAATGCTTTTGTTGCATCTCATTTGGATACATTGTGACTTGACACAAGACCGAGTGCAGTAGCCTAGTAACTAGGGAAGATTTAGCTGGGCGGGGCCCTCATTTTCTGGAGGGGGCACCAAGTGGATTTGGTCACAGTTAAAACATTGACCGTCAACAGATTTTTCCCTTCTCTAATTTCTGAGGGTAGGGGGGCTCACAGGGGGCACAGGCTTTGATCAAATGGTAGAGGGGGGACGGTGCCCCTCTTGGTTACGCCACTGACAGAGTGACTTGAGTGACACTGACAGAGTGACTTGTGATGGACTGGTAGGGACTTGTAAGGACTGGCACTGCTGGCTGTACCGCCATCTTTTGTTGGTTGTTCTTTCAGACATGCATGGGCAAGGACGTCACCCTTCATGTCTCGGCCACCAACTCGGCCATGCTCCTGTATCAGAAGTTTGGCTTCAAGCCCGAGGAGTTCATCTTGGACTTCTACGAGAAGTACTACCCCCAGGACAGTCGGGAGTGCCGGCATGCCTTCTTCCTGAGGTTGAGACGGTGACGAGGGTTAGGAAGAGAAGATGGTGGTAAAGACGAGGAAGGAGGGGTGATGGTGGTGAGGATGAGGAAGTGAGAGGTGATGGTGGTGAAGATGAAGAAGTGAGAGGTGATGGTGGTGAAGATGAGGGAGGAGGGGTGATGGTGGTGGCGATAACGAAGCGAGGAAAAATGGTTGTGACGATGAGGGGTGATGGTGGTGAAGACAAGGAAAGTGAGGGACAATGGTGGTGAAGATGATGATGTGGGTGTGACAATGGGATGACTGGTTCAAAGTGCCCCTTTGCTGACTTGGCACTAGTTTAATCATGTGGGCTGTCATTAGAGGGTTTTTGTGGCTGCCATCTTGCAGGCCAGTGCTTTTGTTCTACTGAATATGCACAAACAGGGTGCATTCAAGTGAGGTACTAGCGTTAACCCGAGTATACTCCTGAGTGCTTGAATGGCTGTAGTACGATCTGCACTTCAGTGAGCGTATACTCTCGCTAGCGGGGGAGTATACTCCTGCACCTGAGTGTAATGCGTACGAATCCTACTTGTATAAACAGGAGTAGTCACGCGAACGCACCCAAGAGGTTTCTCTGTGGAACAAAGAACTGCACTGTAAGACGACTTCCATGCACAGCCTCTATAACAACATCCTTGAAGACAACTGTATTCAAGTTAATGCGCGACTCGGTTCTCAATTGCTTTTGTCAGTGTCTCAAAAAAAGTCGTCCAAAAATTGAAAGCACTTGTATTATGAAACCCAGTAATGTTCTTCACGCTGTTAGTAGGACCTCAAGAACCTAGGGATGAGTCTTGGCACGTCTGGTGATCAATAAAACTCAATACAGGAAAGATAATGTTTGAAGTGGTGTCACATCTTTCCATTGTTTTGCTTGTTTCTTTGGGAGTGAAACGTTTCGTGCAAAATGTCTTTTTTTCGGTGTCCACCCCTCTCACAACATGTGCGTACCTCTCTGACAACATGTGTCTCTCATAACAGAATGTGTGCCAGGAGAGTTCCAATACGGGTAAGTTTATCACCCGGTAAAAAAAGATGTCTGTGGCTCAGAATTTGGTTTGACAAGTGCATAGTTGTCAGTGGGCGTGGCAAGGAAAGGGGGGAGTTTGGTAATGAAGACACCCCCCACTGACACATACATGTATGGAAAACACGTGCAACAATCGAAAGAAATGCGTGTATCTTTAAATACAAGTTTATCAGTAAATGAGGGTTATTGTTCTTGAAAGTGCAAGACTACACCAAACAAGGTTTCTAGGACATCACGATGTAGAATCTTGTATCCCTGGTATATCCGCTCTGAGCGGAACAATAGAGGGCGTGTTTGTTTTGATACTCACTGCATAGGCGGCGAGGCGCGCGTTTATGATGGAGATCAATGGCGCGTTTGACGCGGAGCACGCTGAGTGCGCGTAAAGAATTCATTCCTTAATGTATGGTCTTTGCATACGCGCAGAATGCAAGCAAGAACCCGCTTATAATCAGCTGTCTTTCTTTTGCCGGTGCACTTCCGCTCAGGGCAGATTTGGCCCCTTTCCAAAAATGTTTGAATCCGCATTTCAAATCTTGGCTTGTGTTGCTCTTATTTCCTTTCCTCTTTTTGACATTGGAGAAAAGACACCTGTCTATGAAGGCTCTTTAACGTCCCTGCACTGTACCACATCGTCAGCAGATGATACAAGCCAGAGATAAAGACCTCACCCATCTAGTTTTAGTATTGCTGTTTACTCTCAAACCTGAAGTCTTCAAGAAATACAAGAGGACCAATTTCATTTGGAATACACACAAGTCTATATACAGTCTATATACAATGGATCAGAGATGCAGGCTCACGTTTGTGATCACACCACAGAAGTTTTAATTTTTGAAATCAAAACTTTATAAAAACAATTATATTTTTAACAAAAATTTTACAGTTTCTGTAAAAACTACATTTATCCTTATATCTCCTGATAACACCAAAAACTTGCTAAAATACAGTGTATTACATAGGTATCGACAATGACTGGAACACAATAGGCTGATATCTTTAAGATGTCAATAAGCATATTTATCATAAATACCAATTAACCAGTTTTTCATGGGTCTAGGTAAAACCAGCCTTTTCGTTTTTGACGTGGTTCTTTAGTTTTGGTGGGGGAAGGTCATGCTCAACAGGTCCCGCATTGTGAGAAGTGCTTGAAAATGAGCCTTACAGTCATTTGCAAAACTTTAAGACCGCCTGGAATTCTGTTGGTATTTCTGTCACTGGGCCTGCGTCACACTGTTTCATTGAATGATTAAGATTTTACTTTTTTACAGTGGTGATAACATTGGAGTTGTGCTTTGAGCCATATGCATGAATTTTGTTGCAAAGGCAGGTTTTGTATGACACGTTATCTGTAAGGCAGCATGGGTAAAAAAGACTAAGTAATCAGAAATAAGGAGGGCATACTAAACACTAGAGTGTTAACATTTCAAATCATGGAGATGTAGTCAAATGGCTGTTTAACCAAGATACTAAGGGTACACACTGAAAGTAAACATAACTCGCCATGATTGATTGGTTTAAATTTGGTTTTTCTTCAGATTAATGCATTCTCTATGGGTGGTCCTAAACTTTTGCAAATGACTGCATTTCTGAACCTGGTCCAAATCTATGAAGCCTGCCAAGATCCAGAAGTTGTAGTTTCACACTCACAAATGTTGCCAAGCCAATCTACATGAACACATACATTTACAGTAGCTAAGATGGTGGATTCTTCCCTTAAGCCATACAAAAAATAGTTGTATTTACGGTTAACCGACCAAACCTAGAAAATCAATTTGACAAATCAATAACATATAAAAACTTATGGTGCCTTGCCCCGAGCCGAATTTTGTGTACATTGTCCTGTACATTGTATTGTTTAAATTTTGAGATAGATGGCTCTTGTGTGTTAGTATTTCAACCAACCAGCTGCTTTACTATTTAATCACAGTGCTGATATGTAATATTGACGTGTACATGTACAGTCAGACAGTATGAATCTGACTTAGTACCTGTTACAAATATACGTGCCCTCCCCCCCCCCAAAAAAATCGGGGGCTTCAAAAATTTAGAGTTAAAAAACAATTACCCACTCAACCACCCTAATTTATTTTTCAGTGAAATAGGAAACACAACTAATTTTTTGTTTGGCCTTAGAAGTGGTACAATATACATGTGTACATGTAAATGGAAACTTCAAATGTGTCTAAAGTGGGGCACAGTTCACTCTCGGCACATCTTCATGAAAAGTACACTGTACTGTACCATGTTGGCACCTGTCCCTTATCTGCAATTCAAGATGGGTGTCTGCATATTTGGTGCAACGATAAGCCTCTTCCATTGTCAACTGCCGGTTATTTTTAACGCATCATCAATCATTCCGTGTTTACCAGGGGCGTCATTTGGACTTTTCTGCATACATGTACATACAGGACAAGCCAATCTCAGTTCTGGTGAAAACATGAAACACACCCAACTGGATCCAGCAACATGATGAGAGGGTGATTTCAAAGGAAATTTTTCAAAGGCCAAAAATATCAGAGCAGTTCGTACGCACATACATGTACATGCACTTGTGCCAAAGCTGTATAGGCATGAATATGTAAGGAAATAAAAGACAATATCTGGCAATTGTAAACACACAGGAATCCCACCACAAGCCCCCTCGGAATTCAACTGATACATGTACATCAACTTGATTGGTGACTGCTTTTGATGTGAGACATGATGTTTTCGCACCTGATGGACTCGCAGAACACAAGGTGAAGCCAAGGGTCCTTTTCATCCCTGAGCGTGTTAAAACATCATGTCCCACATCACAACAGTCAATAACACCTCTATCTTGAATTCTGTATTCCCCCCACCTGAAAGTCTCCAATTTAATCGAAAAGGAAAGTGTCCATTGCTACACAAAAAGTTAAATGCCGAGACGGGGCTCGGTGCCTCGCTGGATTGCTTTTTGTTGGTTGCTCGTGTCTCCCTCAAAACTAATATCTTGACGTCTTAAAAGAATGTTTTAAAGAAAAATCTGCAAAGCCCAACAGACATTAAGAAACCTGTATGAAGTCACTAACATCAGGCTTGCCTAGGAGAAACAGAACAAAAGCCTAACAAACATGTACAAAATATACAAATAACCCACAGTCAAATATCACACTTCATACACTGTCATGATGTAAGGGACACTGTACACATTCATGTCCGAGCAAAACTGTCCCTCGGTTGAACTGCATCATATTAAGCAGCTGTTTCTGTTTTTGGGACAAATCGCACACTTCATTTGTGCTTTGGACGTGAAATCTGTGATGGGTGTATGTTCCATAACGGCTTCTGATGCCTCCCGCTACACAAAAGCATTGCCCTCCTCTTCCGTAGAGGCAGAGCTTTCGTCTCCATCATTTCCTTGGTCGTCACTTTTACTAGCGTCGTCATAAAGTGAGAGAGGTCTGTAAGCATTGTGATAATGTGCGAGTGGCAAAAAGCTGATCCATGAAGGCTTGTCCTTGGAGTATTCCGTGTGTTGCCTGCTCCTGTGGTTGCTGTCTGATTTGTGCCGCTTATGCTTTTTGTACTTCTTGTCGTGCTTGCGTCGTCTGTGGCCGGATCTGACCATGGCAAAGTCGCTGCTACTGGATGACCTTGTGGGATCGTCCCCGGTAGTGGTTTTGGTGCGGCTGAAGACCATCTTCAGATGCAGGCCCGAGCTGTGCGCTGCGTCGGCCGGCCGTCTGATCTTGGCTTTCGGGCCGTCATCTTTGCTGTCGCTGGAATTGTGCTTTCTGGACAGCGTGGCCTTGTAATGGTGATCATGGTTATGCTGTCTCCTGCTGTGCTCAGAGACGTCTGTGGACCTGTGATGCCAATGCACCTCCCAGCTCTCGTCCGGCTTTCCCCCTTTCTGGGCTGCGCGGGCGTAGCTTTCACCCTCTGACCTGTGTCTTCTGTCGTGCCCGTGGGTATCTCTGGGGTACACGTAGGTCTCTTCGCTTCTCTGCCTGGATCTACTACGAGGGTGAGACTGTGCCGAATGGGTATAACTGGTAGAGGCACCTTTGCCATAGTCCCTGACGCATTCATCCAAAGTCGCGTTGCTCTCTTTTTGACTACTTCTCCAGGTGTGATGAGAGGAGGAACTGGATTTTGAATGCGACCGTGAGCGTGACGTCCGGTGGTGCTTGTAGGAACTATGCACCTCCGGCTTTGGCAAGTGCCCATGCACAGATTTCTCACGCTCCAATCTGGTGCTGCTGGAGTGCTTGTGGTGTTTGCTGCCTTTGTGCTTCTTCTTACGCGAATGCCTGTGAGATTTCTCCGGATGACTGTGCTCACCGCGCTGTTTCACCTTGTGACGTGACTCTGAGGTATGCTTCTTCTTCTTGTGACGTTTTCCCCCTTTCTTCTCCTGTCTCGACTCGCCCCTGTCCTGATCCTCCTCCGTGCTGGATGACAACAGCACAATGCACTCGGGAGTCCTTTCATCATAGGGCTTGAGGACTTCAACAATCTCAATGTCGCTGTCATCATCACTGATGACGTTCTCCCTGGGAGCCCCCTGCTCCGCTTTGACCTCGACTGGTTGACTGGACCCCATTCCTGATGGACCAGCTTGGTCTGGATCCAACTCATAGGGGCAGGGCGGCTCTGGATTGTGGGTGCTTGACAGGTCAAGAGCCTCCACTTGCTCAACAGCGTCTCGGGATGAAGTGGACGGGGTGCTGTCCGACTGCAGGAGGCTTCTCAGTGTGGGGACCTCAATAACCTCATCGTCCGAGGATAAAGTGATGACGTCATTGTATTCGCTGCTGGATTGTTGCGATGGGGGTGCTGGAGGGGCTGCCTGCTGTGGCTCGCGCGCAGCCGCGAGGTCATACTGTGCTATTTGATCATAGGTGTTCATGTCATACGGGGACCGGGCAAAGCTGACAAACTCATGGATGAAATGCTCCGTCTGGCCGTACAAGAATGGGCGCAAGTGTTCGTGGAACTCTTCCGTCTGTATATGGACATTAGGGATCAGTGAGAGGATGTACTGGGTCATGAAAGTCACGTGGTCCTCGCCGCTGAACAGTATGCCAAGCTCCCTTCTCAGCCAGGGCACAAGGCGGTGGGTGGTGGCTGGATTCTCCTGGAAGAATTCTGGGGAGATGTCGCGGAAACGAGTGAAGCGGTTGGACCCCATGTGCCTCACCCAGAGCCCAGCCCGGTAGATCATGCGCCGGCGCTCAACAGCGGCCGCCTGGAGGTGGACCTCATGGGCACGCTGGTACCTCCTCTCCAGTGCACGGTTGCGCCGCCACGTCAGCTCCACCCGATGCTCCTCTGTCAAGGTGGTGGAGTACCGGAAGCGCCTGCCACGGCTGTCTGTCCCAAAGGACCCAGTGTCCGAGGGCTTGAGGTGGTACTGGTCGTAGATGTCGTTGGATACCACATTGTGAATGATGGACTTGAAGGTGGTCTTGCACAGCGGGCAGGTGGGCCGCACCTTGGACCACTCCAGCAGGCAGACAAAGCAAAAGGTGTGGAAGCAGGCGTCAGTGAAGGCCTTGTTGTTGACTTTGCCCAGGCAGATTGGGCAATTACTGTCTGGGGAGCTGCTCCTCGATGACGAACCTCCCTCCGCCTCTTCATATGTTGGTGACAGACGCAGTGGGGTAGCGGGTGGACTTGCCATCTCAGACTGAATTGGATACTCAGTTGTTGCCTGGTGCTGTATCACTTACCATCTTGAATCTGCAGCAAAAAGCAAAACTACATGTACTATTAGTATGTACAGGCACATGTGAAACATAAATTCAAATGAAATTTGGCTCTTTTTATTGTTTTGATTCACAACTTCACACGCACATATGCGCCCTAACAAGTAGTCCATACATACGACAGGTTGCCCCAGAATTATCAGAACCCAAAAATGATAAGAAGGATTTTTCGTTGGCAATGGAAAAAACTGAATAGATTTTGGTTCTGTAATAATCATCTTTTTATCGTCAAACGCATCTCTGCCATTCTTCCACCTTTCCAACAAAATATAAATCCTGAAAACTTGTCCAGCCCAACTAAAGACACACCTGATGGTGTAAGAGGGGATATTTTTGTACTTTGGGCAAAGCGGGATAAAATGGTACATTGCTTCGGTTGAAGGAACAAAGCAGTCCAGATAAACTGGTTATCAATGAGTGTGAAATCCTTTCAAAAACAAGTCACTTACTACAACTAGTAAAAAACTATATGTGACCTATGTCATACGGCTGTTAACATGGTTAAGTGTAATCTCGAACTTTGCGTAAATTTATTGTACTCCGTCTTGAGTCGATTATACTATGAATGGTTGTTATTTAAAGGCAAATTAACTCAGAATGGAATACAATTAATTCATGCAAGGTTAAACTTCAAGATTTTTTATGGGCAGAACACAGACATGACTGGGGAGGGGTTACATATTTTATAAGGACACACCAAAAGCATATAGTTTCCATATAAATGTAGGCCTACAGTGGTAGGCTGCACTGTAGGACTAGTTTTGTTTATTTCAAAATGTCAAATGGGGGAGGAATCGGAACCAGGGGTGAGGGGGGGGACAGGACCTTTAAGTCTACGTTAGCAAAGCTGGGCAATGCTGGGGGCAAAGTCCATCTTTTTTATTTCTACATGTAGTTCATCAAGCTCATGTACATCAATAGTCAGAGACAAGTTAGCCCCCCCCCCAGCCCACCGAGAATGCCATTCTTGAGGTTAGGATGACGTCACTCATTCTTGATTCTTCTCTCCGATTGGTCAATTGATGGCTATTCCATCTTTCACACTTAAGACTCAAAGGGGCAAAAATAGTGTAGCGGAGTGACTCCAACTCTCAACCGTTACATCAAATGTGCCTGAAATTTCACTATTTATGCGCTAGGCCTATAAACATTTCCCACACTTTACTGAAAAGCCTGGTTTTAGGGCCTAGGTCCTAGTTACTTTTATCACGTTGCTGCCAAAAAAACATGAAAAGAGAGGAAAACATGCAAATCCCTGTCATGCCTATACAACGTGAATGAAGAGTTGCCCATTGCCCAAACGTGAGTGCAATAAATGGAACAACCCCCAACCTCGAGAATGAATGTGATGGTGAGAGTTTTCTGATCGGCAACTTACACATTTTTCGGTCATCATACATCATGTACATCAATGTAGGCCTAGGCCTACGACATGCTATTTCAATTTTTATTGCCATGATAATTAGGGCCTAACATATTAAACTCTTCCGTAAGATTGTCAAAAGCTTCTTCAAATGTAAGAGCTATTCACTGGTTTCCACGATTCCATTATGATCACGAATTTTTTCCAAACAAAACTTATAAAAGTAGTCACTATTTCCTCCGTCGTCATTCCTTGTGTAATCGCATTTTCAAGTACACTAGTCTGGTACCGATGCTCCTTTCTCATCTATTTTCAAGGGCTTAGGCCAGAAAGTATCATGGAACAGCCTAATATTGCAATACTCCGTGGGAAATCACTAAAACCTGCGTTGATTGGTGAAACTGTCCCAACATCCTTTATGGCAGCAAATCAGAAATGACTGTACATGGTGTATGAGCTAGTCCTTAGGTTACGTCACGAAATGTTACGTTTGCTCAAAACATTGTTGCACGTACCCCAAATGCGAGTGCGATTTGCTCGATTGTGACTGTTATTGGGCCAGAAGATACAACTTTGGCAGATAAAGCATGATTCATTTCAGTAAAAAGGTTCAAGATATCATCGTTTCTTTGGTGAGTAACGTTAGCTGCGGTTAGGCTGATTTAATTTCATGAACATGATAAATTTTGTCACCACTTGTCGCCCCCTGTGAGCTGTGTCATGCCTGTTCACAAACCTACATGTACGGGACATGCCTGAAAATGCTATCTAAAGTAACTGCTTCAATATTTTCCTTGCTATATTGGACTTTTAGGACATGTTATGGGAAAGAGGTCCAAACTCTGTGAGACTGGTCTGAAAATTCAAAGTGTTTTCTCAGTAAACGACTTCGTATTTTCCTTCCTTAATTGAACATTTCTGGACATGTTTTTGCTTTCTGATGGCTAACGGGTCACTGTTGGGGATAAGTACTGGCGCGTGGCGTCCGTATATGGAACTCATAGCCATGTCAAGCCGTAAACCACTGCAAGGGAGTATAGTGATATAAATTTGTCGTACCACACCAATTGCCAATGGCAGGTTCTTAGTTGTTGGAAAGCTTTCAATTTATTTCAAACATTGGATAGAATGGACCAGTATTTTTTTCATTATCACCCTAAGGAAAGAATTATTAGAAAATTTAGATTAGCTGTAATGTGGTAATGACCTTGCCTAATATGCTAAATAGTTCATGTACTGGATGTTTGGCTTACACAGTGCATACCTTGCTCCATACAAAGGGATGCTCATAAGTTTTTTAACGAGGCCCTATTTTCCTGCGTTCTTTTTGAAGTGATCTTTGAGAGGATGTCATAAGAAACGTATGTACATAAGTTTAGATTCCATTGGACTCTGCAAAGCAAAGAAATACTGATTTAAAGCAGGGATATTTTGAAATGTTTCGAGATTTTTTTGTATGTTTGTAATGCAGAACAAACTGATTTTCTAGTACACTAAAAAGAGTGCACAGGTTTTGACTGAAAAGTTTAAAATTCACATTTCCATAAAATGGTTGATCTTATTTCAATGAACTAAATTGCTGGCTTTGGTCGAAATTTCTAAAATTTTGAAATTGGAAATTAAATAGAGGAGCTACAGCCTACAGAAAAAAGACAAATTTTAATCGTAATTTCCTAGTTAAGAAAATGAGTTCCCAAATAAACAGCGCCCTCGCTCATTTATGCATGTCCCTACCATAAAATGCTTGCAGGTTCTTACAATCGTTGTCTTGGCTGTGTGGGCCCACGTCATCATCGCCGGGAGGATCGCTGCCCTGAGGGTGTATCCAGCTTTGGGTCAGCCACCTGCCTGAGCTGAGCCTGGGTAACGATGTGAACGGAAAAACGATCCTGCTCGGCAGTGACCGTGAGCCCAAATGAAGTGACGAAGCGGCAAAGAATGCTACTGGGCATCATCTTGCTTGGAGAAGTCTGGTACATGTAGGCACGGAAATAGGTGAACAGAGAAAGTGAACCAGTGCAGTGGACGTAAACATCACTCCATGTACTCGCAAAGCCCCGTCATTTGTTTGAGCGTTGAGTCCATACCACAGTCATGGGATGCTTGATAAATAATTCAAGAAGGGAGCAAACTGAGTTGTGACACCAGTGATTGGCTCATCGGGGCAGGATTCCTCATGGAAGGCACCAATACCTCATACTTCACCCGTCCCACTGCAGAGCTAATTTTCTTTCACCCTCATCGAAATACAAGTCTCTTTAATAATAGCATTCCAGTGACTTAGCATCAGGACTGCTAGGCCTGCAACTTCTGAATTATTGTAAAATGTCTTCATTTAGGGACACAATCTCAAAAGTTCCCCCGGCAAGATCTGACCATCAAACACCAAAGGTTTGACTAGGAAGAGCAGTATAATTCTCAAGTTACATTGGTACTCACCATGACTGTATCGTATAGGAGAGCTTAACACAGAAATTGTACAGTGACCATGCGGATATCATTCAGAGACCCCACAGCTTCAATAGTCATGGTCTACTTATTCTCCTAATTTAAGCAATTTTTTTTCCTGTGCTGTTGGTCGTTTTTTATTGGTGACAACCCTGGCATATTCTTCTTAAGATGTAATTGAAATTTAAGTACATGTATATACCCACCCTAACAGCAGGTGTTTTTCTTTTGTATGCTGTTTTGGCTTCTATTGTTTGTGCACATTTACATGAAGTTCATAATTAGTTGTTTTTAGGAAGGTTGGTACCACACTTCCCTGTCGTATACATCGTATGGGGGGGTCAAATATCCTGTTGGCTTCCCAGCTTGTCAAATAATGGCATTGTAGACTTCTCCCCAATTTCAATTGCATTTTCTCCGTTTTGTCCTGAGGGGCAGGGTGATAAACTTGGGCAGCCTTCACTATGGGGGAATGCCCTGTTGTTGCTTGCAAACTAACAAGAAGTTGTAGAACAAAAGTACAGTAAACCCATTCAGTTAAAGTACTGTACATGTACTGTGAACACATATTCAGTACAAGAACAGGTTGTTGGCCTAATGAGCCGAGACGATTTACCGTCTAACATGAAGAGATTTTAAGGCCTTTTTGTGTAGCGCCCTCTATGTGAGACACGGGGGCAGCGCTGACCCGGGATGGTCTTTTGTGGTGTTGTCGAGTGAGCGAAACGGTGGGGTGGAAGCCCATGAAGCTGAAGGAGCGTGTCTCCACGACCTAGGTCTATGACATGACCTTGGCGCTCTCAGAGGCTGGGTTTTGAATTTCCGGCGTGCCCCTTTATCGAAGGAATGGGCGCGGTGCGTGATAGTTTTGAACTGGATACTAGACGGTTATTGACAAGGTGGTGGACCTTCAGAGAGCATCCAGTGTAATGATCATCACCACTGATCTACCGTGATTTATAAGCACATTAATAGGTTGCAGTTACAAGACATCGTTACAGTTGTGGGCCAGGATTCTTCATTCTTTATTTTTGCGAAAGTCTGCAAAGCTACAATTTCGATCATAGGCTACGTTGTCTTTCCTCAAAGCTCTACAGTAGATTGCCAGCATAACGTTGCGGAGGTCGCTTTTCGATTATCCATTCAGGTGTTTTCGTACATTACTTTGGTACATGTAATAAAATACTTCGAGAAAAATGTTTCACTTTTAACACAGGTGACAGATCTGAAAACTGAAAAGTCAGTTTGTGTCTGTTGGTCAGCTTCAAGTTTGAGTTGGGAGTGAGGTGGTTGTGGCCTCTTACACGATTTGTATTCCAGAAGCAACAAGCCGGAGCAGTTTTACCGAGGTTTTTTAAGCAGTCTGAATTCATCATGGAAAATGATCAAGGCCGGCGGGTCACACGGTTTCGATACAAAACGTCGTTTTCTACAGTGTTTCATGGCATAAAATCATTTTTTTGGGTATGTACAACCCTTTTATTATGGAAAGCCCACTTGAAACTTTGTCTTGATTAGGAGAACAGACATTGTTCCCGGCGATGAAATCTTAAAAAGTTTTTCACGTGAATAGAAATTTTTGTATTAGTTGCTTTGGGTTAGTTTTTCCCTTGATCGCTTGCAATTTTACATTGGACACAGTGCCCGAAATGCACGTTGTATTTGGGAGCATTCACTTCGAAATTTTACCGAAAAATGTTGCCCATAGTGAGCCACTTAAATCTGCCTTGAGCAGAAGCATCCCCTCATCGGTTGAAAAGTGTTGTGTTGGTCGGGAGTGTTCATTCAGCCTGTAGCGATGCGTCCACAACACTTGTCTTCCATTGTCGGTCTTGAATCAGTAATGCGCAGTTAAACCAAAGGAGCCCCTCCTCGTTGCTAGGAAAATTGCGCCCTCTCTTGGGTCCAGCTCGGCGCTCATAAACCTTCAACTTGGCAGTTTGGAACTTGCTCGGTTTCGCTTTCTGTTACATACTTAATTAAAAAGTTTTCAACCGAGCTTCCACGTGACCTAAATTCTAATGACAGTTTTGAAGAATTATTTAATGTGTCGTTACAGCAGGCATGTCCACTACTGGATCCGTGATGCGCAGAATATCTACACGTTTAATTTTTTTTTCATTTCGCTTGAAATAACCACAAAAGCGTTTGCCATGTCAGTTGATGCGTGAATAAAATGTAGGCTTTTATTTTGCCCTTGAAAACCACTGTATCTACTGTTCCCATCGCTTCTGCTGTGTCAACGGCACACATGAATAGTCCTACATTTTTGCGGTTTTCCACGGGCTGCGCAATTTCCTATAAATCACCGAGTGGTGGCATATCTGACCTATTATTCAGCGGCTGTGTTCCAAGTTCAGAATCAATCACTTTTGAAATTTTGACCCTTCTCGTCGCCATGAGCAATTCCCCTGCTTTGTATCTCGATACTTTTGTTGACAAATACCTTTCGTTAGTTTATGAGATACGCTGTGTGCAAACTATCCTAAATATTTCCGAAGTTATAAATCAGCCATCTGTTGAAAAAATGTCTTTTGAGCTTTTTAATACCTGGCTATTGTTTATTTCAGGCCGTAAATCAAAACAGTATACAGACAATAAAAGTTGCTTGAAAAAATAGACAACTAAAAGACTGGAATGCTTGGGGTGAGGTTAGAAGCAAGACCCGACAGAGATCATGCTCCCAGTCTAAATCACTCCCTCTGTTTCATTTTGTTGGTGTAGACCTACCGTGTTCTTCCATCCACTCCACCAACTACACACTAATTTAGTTTGGCTTTGGTGACGGAAATGAAAGCATGGTTTCAGTTTTTGTTATTTGGAAAAGGATTAACACCAGTCTTTTACTTTATTTCTTTTAATCCAGTGTAAAACTAGATATCGGTAATCCGTTGTGACGTACGGAGCAGAAAGGAGCATTGAGAAATTTCAAGACAGACCTCTGAAATTACATCAACCAAAATACTAATTAGCGTGTGTAGGCATATGGCACAATATCGGCGAGAAGAAGACATCGTCAACTTCAGGGCGAAGAATGTCTCCCACTTATAGTGTTCAGGATGTGGATTTGCGCAAAATTCCCCCCAATTGTCCGTTGCGTGGAAATATATCCCCCACGTGTGTGGCGAGTGCTTTATCAGGGGAACCGGACTTACACCTTGTGACCTTGTGCATTGCAGAATCCGTAAATGATGGAAGTTTGCAATTGTGTTTCGTTAGATTTACTCGCCGACATTTTTATCTCCGTCTTTCCTGTTTGTTTTTCATCGAGGGGGGGGGATCATTCTCAAGTCATGGGGCACCCCCACTTCTCCCCAGCGTTGAGCAGGCGCCTACTTAGAGTCATCTGAAATGTTTATTCATGCCAAAATGTTGAGGTCATTGTCAACGACTTTCCGTGTCTGATGATCCGTTTTGGCGAATAGTACCGGTGTCAGATGAAACCTAGACCCCCTTCCCTTTTCCCCTCTAATCAGAACTCTGAGCCTTATACTTCACACAAGTCCCTAAATTTTACGTCCTTTAATTTTTTTTCATTCAAAATTGCAATATAAATAAAATACAAATAAATATTATTTTATTCAATTGACCACATGCCTGCAACCGCTAGCAGTTGGCCTTGGATATCACTTTGGCCTTCCAGTTCACATTTCCGGCCACTGAATCTATTTTTTTAGGCTCGTAAGGCCCTCGCTTGACCATACAGGACTCGCATACAATTGGGTTAAAATGACAAACACAATACTGGGCAGGTGTGGTTGTGGTCAAGGAATCGGTGTGGTTGGGCCTACACGTTGACGTCGTACTGGCTCGAGATTGGTACGGCATCATGATGGTGTCCACACAACAGTCGTTTACGAAGAAAGAGGTTACCCCCGTATCATTCCGGCTCGGCTATTCGAAAACGCACAGAATTCTACAACCCCACAAAGACGTAGAGCGTGGACTTCTACAAAGCATTGCTGAAACAGCAACTCCTTTCACACTGGAAAAAAACTAAAGTCTCTTGAACACTTTTGTTGTGTCAGTTGAAATTCGATTCACTTTTTTGCCACTAACGAACGGTTTTGTGCACTCACGGCGTCGTAATCGTGCGGCTTGCTGTGATATTTGCCCTCCGATGACACACGCCTGTTAATGGCTTCTGTATCCATGGAACCTAGTGAGTTTTCAAAAGAGCTGAACGACCCAGATATAACCAAAACCGAAATACAACTGCACTTTCCTGCAGCACTCAGAAACTCATTCAGAAACTCAATGAGTTAACTCATTCAGTTAACTCAGTCAATTAACTCATTCAGTTAACTCAGTCAATTAACTCATTCAGTTAACTCATTCAGTTCCGTGAGAAGAAAACGGTAGACGCATTGGGGCAATTCAAATAACTTTGATCGGTATATCAAGGACAGCAAGAATCTATCTTACAGAAATCACAAAATGGCCAAACACTTTCAGAAAGTTAAGAGTTCGACATAAGGACGGTTCTCCAGCCGTCATGAATTTATCATAATTAAATCAGAACTATCGAATCCCCTAACAAAAATCCATTCGCTTTGTAGAATACTTGAGAGGCGGTTATTAAATTGTGGCAGATAGGAAGCACCGTACAAAATCTGCACCTTCGTCCCCGGCAATGATGTAAAGGTACATACATGTAAGTGTTAAACCCCTCAGTTATATCGCATGGTATGCTCGACAAGAGTGGCTAATGTTCCCTCAAAAGTACAAATTAAAGGTGAAAGCAGACGAATGCATTGGTGGTGTTTTGATATCTTTAATTCAGTAGAGATGCGCAATTATCGCGTGTCCTATCACTAGGGGATACGGTGGCTCACGTGTGGATGGTTAAATCGGAACTGTTCCTTTTGGAAGGAAAATACCGAAACGTTTAGACCTTGCAAGACCTCAACCGTCCCCAGTTGATTGAAGGCGAGATGGCGCGGGCGGCATTCAAGCCAGACATGACATGAACGTGATTGTCTTGATGATATCACCATACGAAGTTCACCTGTCTACTTATCACCGTGTGGTGTGTGTCGTCCCTCATTCTGGAGTAGGAAGTAGTCAGGTGATTTTGTTTCTGTCGTTTCCCGTTTGCTCTCAGTAAACTTCCGCACATTTCTGGGAAGTAAATTAGTATGCCCGTGGGCAAAGACTTAAAAGCAACTGTCGTGAAAAAAAACGAGAATGTTGCATGAGACATTTTGTTTTTACGTCTTGTATTAAATGATTGATTCAGGGTACAGTCCACCAATTCAAGTGGGAATTTCTGGCCAGCTCATTAGCATGAAAATGCCCCCACAGTATCTTTTGAAAAGGGAGATTGTTTGACCCCCAACATGGCGAGATTGTGTAAATCTTTCCCAGGATCAACTCTTCCTGATTCTTTAGGCTTCCAGGTGAGAGCAGAATGGATAAAGAATAAAGTTGAAAAAAAATGGTCCCAAGTGCCTGCGAAAGTAAAGAAACACTTGAAAATGGCTGCAAGCAGACTCCAGAAATATCACTCTTCGATAGGTGATTTTGTTTTGTGTGAATAATTAAAAATTCAGCTGGTCAGCCCACAAAAAATTGAAAAGAAATGTAAAGAAGCCTGAGGGGTGTTGGCGTGCATGCCCTTAACAATGCTGATTTTACACTGTTTTCAATGGGACTTGAATTGGTGAACTACACCCCAGGGTGTTAAGGACACAGGCCGTCTGCGCCGTGTCAGTGACTTGGAGTCTTGGACGGGTATCGCATGCTTATGACTCAAGATGCTGCGTGAGTGCGTGACTAGGGTCGATTTCTTCGTCTGCGGTAGAGTCGCTTGCCTTGTCCTGTGGTCCGATTTGAATGGGAAATGGCGATTTATGTTCATCATGTTCCCGGAAACCGAACATGTTCTGAGGTCAGCGGCTTCTCGACCCGCAGTCTACCACGAGAGCATGCAACCTATTGAGTCCGTTGCCTTGAACCACCCCCCAAAAAGGAAACCCGCCCACACGGAAGAGGGCCCGCCCGCTGCTCCCAAGAAAAAAAAATCGGGGGAGGGCACATCTGGTTATTTGTTTGTTTGTCGTTTCGCTTCCGAAAAGACGCATTATCGTTAGGAATGGGCAGGTTATTTCAGGCATCGGAACTGGGCTTCGAGGTGTTCATTCCGGTCGTATGCTCAACCGCGCGCTAGGGCACGAGTGTTGTTAGGGACGGGACATTCTGGAATGCGAAGGGCTCCTAGTTGCTGGTGACTCCATGGACGGCTTTCCTGCCGCGTGGACCGGGGGTGATTCCCAGAAGGGCATTCCCTCTCGAGGGATTCAGTGACTGTTGCTGGTCCGGAACCCACGGGGTTAAGTTGCAGACCAGCTACAGACCTCAGACAACAGTGAACTCTTGAAGGTCTAAAAGATGTATCAGATTAAAACTTTAAAATCTCTACATCTTCAGTTTCTCGTCGATTTTACTGAGCAGTTATACTTAGGCCTTCTTTGAGGACATATACGTAGGCCTTCTTTGAGGACAAAGTTTCAAAGACAGCCATGTAGTCGTGTAGGCAGTCCTTCCTTCGCAAAGTGAACTATGTTACTAGCAACAGGTGGGGGGGTCAATTCGTTTATTAAATTTAACGACCGATACATCATGTCGGCGTGTGGTCGTACCTAACCTGGCTGTCTGAGGTCAATGACTCGATCTCCAAAAGAAGACCAGGGTGTTCGTTTTCTTCAATGGTAAAGGCAAAAGGTTACATAGGCTACATACTTCTCTGAGGGTTAACAGTACTAGTCACGCTGTGTGTCCGATGAACGAACCATGTTATTGGAAAGTTCATCATTTGCACCGTTTAAAAACATCAATTTAATGGGAGATACAAAAATAATGGAAACACAGTCCGAAGTGGGTTTTTAAAATTATTTTTGAGGTGAACAGTACGAGTTAGGATTCTCTCATTGAGTACAAAAGGTCGGAGCTTACAAGGTGGCGCAAGATGCTATTGTATTGTGTGAAATCCGTAGCGCCTTCGTAGGCGTTGGAACACCCCGAGGTTTTTCCTGTTATTTTTTTCCGATCAGCTCTCACGTTCAAGTGCCGTTGACGATCGCGTTGTAACGTTTCCAGGACTATCGAGTTTTGAGAGCACGCAATGCCGGCTGTGTGAAAGACTATTTAGGGCAAAACAAACTTGAATAAGACTATCCATTACCAGGAAAACAGAATAAACTTGAAAGGTGTGGTGTGCATTTGTAAAATGCTGAAGTTGAACCACTGATGGTCTCAGAGCAAAATCGCGCAATGTACTCAGAAGTTGGCAAAGTGATGTTTATTCGTTGAAACTTTAATGGACATGACCTAGACCAAGGGCCAAGGAAGCCCTCCAATATATTTGAACCCCAGCTGGCCCATAGCTTGGGTAAAAGTTTTTATCTCTATTCATGCATACACCTGACACCCGTCTGCGGTTATTAAGCCCTGAGCGCCGATGGCAGCAGCAGATTAATGAACAGCGAATCGCAGCCGACAGCACGTTCAATTGCGGTCCCACACTATGCGACCCCCCCCCTCCACACCCACACCCACACCACAAACACCTTTAAAAGAAAACCACTGATAATGGGGGGCCCCTGGTCTGCCTAAACGGACTGCCCTTGGGCGGTGGTTTTTTTTTAGGGTGAGAGGCAGAGACACCGAGGGTGACGCAACTGGCGATCATCGACCGCTGGGATCCACTCGTGAACTTTAGCAAATCCCTCTGGGGCTTGTCAAGAGAAGAAAAAAAAAATGCTGTGACCGTCAAGACAGCCAGCCGTGATGGGGTCAGAGTCCCGAGTTTAAAGTATCCCGACGCTCCCCTGGAGGGTTGGGGGGGAGGGACCCGTAAATAATGTCAGCTAGAATAATGCAGTTTTTAACCAAAGCAAAGGAGGGGTGCTACAGTTCCAGTCTTGAAGTTTGGGTTTTTGTCTCCATTTTTGTCTTTCCCGGAGCAAATCAGTTTGTGAAGGAACGCGTGGTGGTCTTCGCTCCAGTAGCTAGCTCGGAGACGGGTGGATTGCATTGATGCTAGCGATTTTTCCATGAAGTTGTGAGCTGAGGTTAAGCACACATATACGCACTTGTATGTTGTGCGTTTTAAAAAGATATTAATGAAGCTACGAGCTCCTAGAGCGCATAATTTGAACTTGATTGTTCTGAAAGCACACCACGCAGCGCTTTTAATAACTCTCCACTGCCTCACAAGAAAAGCTCGTAAATCGGGTAATGCTTGGAAAGAGTAGTTCGTCTTGACAGTATCCAAAGAACGTGGACACTGTAACTTTAAAGCTGGTGACTGTTTGACCGCATCGCATGTCTTGCTTTTATGTATCAGCATCCTGGACTATCCGGAAACAAGAGACGGAGTCGGCGGGGGACCTAGTTTTCAGTCACCCCGTCTGCACTTTCTTGCGGAGACTCTTTGCATTTTTTCTGCTTTTTCTTTTCAGACGAGCCTTGGATGTTGAGAGCATGACCCGAGAGGACAAAAACAAACAAAATAAAAACAGGTTTTTTTTTTATCTAAGTGTTAAGTTCGATGTTTGATTTGCTACATCGTCTCTTCCAAATTGCCTAAATCAGACGTCAGGGAGTTAAGTTTGGCATTAAACTTGATAAGTCCTGGAACCAGAAACCTTTTTCCCAAGATCGCCCCCGGGGGTATATGTTTTAGGGATTCCTAATGAGGGCGCTTTATTCTTCAGACTCAAGGATGTGGTGTAAAGAAAGGATCTCATTTTTTGTCAAATTTGTCGGAGAGCATGTTTTTTAAACAACACCCTGGGCCAACGCGACTTTAGTGAAGTCTATAGTGTTGCTTTGGAGGATTTTTTTCCCAAAGGGAAGTAAAGTCCGACATTTCAACGGCGGAAAGCTACCGCGAGGTGTGTGTCTATAGTCTCCTGTCGAGAAGCATTTTTCCATAGGGAATCATGCATGATGTATCCCCTAAAAAGTTGTTTAATTACCTGAAAAAAAATCCCTGTCGGAGACCTGTTTTTTACAGCCGGTCACAAGTTCAAAGAGGACAAAGTTCTTGTCTCGTCCGAATTCCCCAAATTGCGGGGTGTGTGTGTGGGGGGGGGGCACATGCCCTACCCAGCGGTGGTCACGTTTGCTTTAAAGGCTCCTCAAACACTCTCCAAAAGCTTTTCAAAGTTTATTCTCAACACCATATCTGCGGTTCACGAAAATAGTGTCTATTTCGCGGCTTTTGTATGCACCGACAAAAACTTGAAAAAGGGCCATTATCAATGGCCGATGCAGCTGTAGTTCTTGAAAATAGGAAATAAAGTACAAACAAGAATTTTTGTGTTCCATAACCACGGAAGCTATTCGGTGTTTGGAATGCCAATGCGGTGTCTGCATGTTCCTTTGCAACGATACCAGTCCATTTAAGCCTTTAGCAATGTCGCGGTGTTTTGGGGAGCATAATGATTACATGGAAATCAGTTCAATGACCGTAACCATTTGCATCATTGCTGAGTAGGCCTATGTGGTACACATTCCTCGGATCGCGTAATTCGTACTCTTATCAAGCTTCCCCCCCAAATTCTACTCCAAAAACCTTGAAATCGACAATATTTCAGTCTGCTGAAACAAAGTGTTCACTCAGCGAGTGACAAGTCGGGGCGATTATGTCACATTTAACGCGTATCGCATTACCGCCAAAGTTAATACGGCCAGTGTAGAACCGTTGTGAGCGAGTTCAGCATACTGAGCATGCGTGGCCGTATGAAAGGCTACTTGTAAGACGTAGACTTTTTCGGGTCGTTACTGAATTCAAGAGATACTATTACTTAATAACGTCTTTAAATAACCGAGGGTTGCTCATTTAATTAATATACGCTGGGGATTCCGGACCAAAAATGTTAATGATATGGTGTTTATCCCTGCTTCCTTGTCAAATTTCCATCGCGGTAGCCAACTGATCGTCTAACTGACCGCCATATCGTGATCGTTTTCACGACTCGAAGGACGGACATGTCAAAAATGGCATTTTTTTCGATTTCGATTTTTTCCCACTATTTTGTTTTACAAATCAAATCAAATCACTTTGAGTTGTTTCCGTAACCAAAACACCATATATTTCTAAATTACATCAGCGATACCAGGGACAGGCATCCCATCGATAACTGCACTTTTTCGTTTTCAGCAAGCTACGCCCACATGCCTGCTTCTTGAACAGGTAAGCCCTAATAACGTCTTGGCTGGAAAGGCGTGAAAATAAAGGCCAACTTAGATTTTTGTTTATATGAATATGGATGGCGTCTTTAGGAATATATTTTGGCTGCAACTGATTACCTTGTTCGTTCTCAAGTTTTACTCGGTTCACGTAAAAGTTTATCTTTCACAGAATCAGGCGAAAGTTTCCATCCTGCATAAAGTTGTTGCGAAGGAACAGGTTTGAAAACTTAAACTCCGAGAAACCTCTCTCGCGATAACCTCGAAAACATTTCCCCCTTCAAAATCCACACGTCCCCTCGTGAAAACGGTAATGAGATTTACGTTTTGTCAACTTTTCTGCGTGCCCGTAAGAAGAAAAGCAGATGGCTACTTTCCGGCCACCTTAATAAAATCTGCTTTTCTGGTTCTGGGGATTACGTAGTTAACAGGGATACCTCGAGACAAACAATGGTTGAATGTTGCTCGTGCGTGTCACCTGCGTCATCTTTGTATAACCCTCACCGCGTGCGCAAATACATCTCGCTCGGCCGTTTACCTACAACAGAAGTACATGTACGTTAAACATGTACATATTGCCGTTTACACAGACTGCGGCAGCAAAAATACAAGCGACCAAAAAGCCATTCCGCATTTTGTGTAAAGGTCATCTGGCTTCTGATTATAAGAAAATACGATGACAAACGGATGTGACTCCCGGTCGTAATCTCGGGACAAAAAAATCGATGATCATAATTTTCTGTTTGCTTTTGTCACGCCGGGAGGCCGAACGATAGAGTAATGTCTGCGGTCGTGTTAGGCAAAGAAAATATCAGTCACAGAAAAAAAGAAAGAAAGCCCACTCGTAAAAACGAACTCTGCGTTTGGAAAAAAATCCTGTTTTTCGAAAAAATATGTTTTTTTTACAAGATACAAGATTCATAATATTAATAGAACAAATGTCCACGTTGAAAGAATTTGAGGTAAATTTAAAAACGACCAAAAGGTGAACTGTCTGGAAGAACAGGTGGGCATAGGGAGCGGTCTGTATACATCTTACAGAAATACTCTTTGCTGGAGGATGTATATGTACATGTATATGGCCAGCGAAAAACCTCCTAGAAATGTAAGAGGAAAAAAAGGGAGGCCTGTATACATTGAATACCGTGTGCGGTGGGCTGGCCAGACTTGGGCCAAGGGTCAAGTGCATGGCCAGTGTTCCTGGACACTCATTCACCGCCCCTTCTGTCCGTAGCGCGCAGTACGCCTCGTCACACACGGCTGCCGGTGACCTACGATGGCAAACCGGAAGATCAAGAAAGTCATCTGATTCTCAACATTCAAAGGTTCAGCCGCCAAAGGCATACGGTTGTTCCGTAGCCAGGTTACTGTTAACGACCCGGGTAATATTTGGGTTCATACTCAATGTTGTGCTTTATAGGCCATAGGGAAGTCCGTGTAACCGGACACTTGCATTAGCAAAGTCAATACAATCTACACTAAATCAGTCATTTACTCTATACATCATGCGAGCGAGAGTTTCCTTTGATAGGTGATCTTGGTCTCAGCCCGGGCTCGAGAGAAGATAAAAAGGGGGAATTGTGTGTGTCTTTACAGCAATCGAAGCACGCTGCACGCACTATCAGCACACTCCGTAGACTTTTATACGACCACCACGTGTGGCACACACGTACCGTGTGCATCACAGTGAGGCTACGAACTCGTGACGTCACAAAGGTACACCAGTGACCGAGTCGGCCTGCGAAGGGCGCCCTAGCCCTGTGCGGGGGGGGGTTAAGTGAGATCATAATTGGACAATCGGACGGACTTGACAAATTGCCACTTCGCCCTCGCCTCTTACGCGGTCAGTTGGCAAAGTTTTACAACAGCAGTAGAGCAAAGCCCGGCCGGCGTGTAAACTACTGACAAGGGGGGGTTCGTGACGCGTAATTAAAAGTCATCACGGGGTCGACTGCGGTATCTGCGTCGGGGCGACTCCGGTAGGAAGTGAGCACGCTCCACCACCCACGTGAGTAATTAAACATTCTTGTGACTGAGAGGGCTCCGGGATTGGTTGGCCGTGATTACGTGGCAGACACTATGGGTCCACTGTGCAGCGCCGGTATTAAAAGACAGTCGGGGGAGAACTAACCGGCGATTTCAAATTCAGCCAGTGCCGCGGGTTCGGATTTGAAGTACATAGCGTGGTTCAGCGCTGGTCGCACTGTGTACCGTCATCACCGCCGTTTTTCCCCTACCCCGTCGTGCCCTGATGCTGTTTGTGCACGACGCCGTTGTTTGCCTCCCGCTTCGCTCCAAAAATGCCTACCCATGCCAAAGATCAACCGTCAGTACTGGCCCTCGTGTTGTGCCTGCTCGGCGCCGCGCGCGTCGCCAGCCTACCGCCGGTCCTCTATCGGGCCCGCGCCGTAACCAGTGGAGCCCACCGGCACCCAGCTAACCCAGGCCGGGCCGCGGACATCGACAGCCGCAGCAGGGAGGAGAGGCGGAACGAGGCCATCATGGATTCTATTCTTGTCACCTTGCACATGGAGGAGCCCCCCTCGCCCGAAGTGATCGCCCGGGTTAAGGCGAACCTGTCTCCCGAGGAACTCGCAGACGCCCTCAGACAGTATGAGGACGCAGTACGGGAACATTCAATCTCTGATTCAATCATTCCAACAAAAACTCCAATCCATCAACCACCCAGGCGGGAGGTCCATCAATACCATTCAATAGGTATGTATTCAACTATTTATTCAAAAGATTTTTTCAACACTACCATTACGGCCACAGACATATTTGAAAAAAAAATCTTCCTTGAAACTTTAGCGGCTCCAAACAATTTCAAAAGCTGATATCCAATCATGCAGTTGTTTGACACATCATTCTTCAGTGACAAGTATTTAAGAAATAAAGTTTGTGTTCCTCCGGTTTTAGGCGGACCCGATGAGTGCCTGGCGACAACGGGTCGAAATTGCGATATGCCAAAGTCAAACTACGGTGGGCCGTGAGTGGGTCACTTGACAGAGTTCAAGGACTCAAAATTGCACTACTAGATGCACGATATCAGCGCATGGTTTATGTTAATGGCACGCGATTACCCTAAAACTTTTGAACTGCACGTGTTTCGGCAGCCGGCTCTGCCACGGTCCCACAGGGCGACAGGGTTTGGTCACCTGATGCATGCAAACCACGTGAACCTCAGTTATTGCGAAACATGGTGACGCTGATTCGATTAGGCTGCTCGGCAGCATGATGGAACAATTATTCTGCATATACATGCACGTTACATGAAATGTATTTCGATTATTTATAGCAATAGATGGTGTACTGATTTAGAATACTTTCCGTATTTTGTTTTTGATAGTAACCGGACATTTCTTTAAAACTAGACATTGTCAGAGGATGAGATAAGGCCAGCATTTTTTATTTATGAAACTGCGAAAATAGTCTGACATTTGGCAGAGTCGGAGGAAAAAAAAGACTAAAGTTTCATTTTCCCAACAATTAACTTATCTGTAGTCTGTGGTTATATGTTAAAATATCCAGTCAAACAATCTCAGTTAGATTAAGCTTTCGCATGGCCACATCTTTATTTACATCTGCTGAATATTTATGACCAAGGTTTGAAAGCAAAACGTGCTTCATTACTTTTCAAAGTGTCCTGTTGCATCAGCAATCGTAATTCTAGAGGGCAAACCATTTAAGGTCAGAAACACTTTTAGGCGAGCTAAATTTGGTCGCATAGTGGTATATTTATCTGACGTGTTTTCTTTTCTGTTAATCGTCCGCCCACAATGTGGACAGATAGACTTCGGACCCGGAAGTTCCACTCTTGGGCGTTGGAAGGGATTCCCACTTCAAACAAAGGAAATGTCACGCAAAATTGGGGTCGATTTGTTGGGATAACCAACGTACACGAGATTATCTACCGCGGGAAATGTCTGTGCGAGAAAAGTTCTTCGCTGAATAAAGTGAACCCTAGCCTTTCCTACAAGAATAAAATGACTAGCTTAAAAAAAAATAAATGGATACTAACCAAAAAGGCTATATTTCGACGTTTATCGTTTTCTTCCATTCGAATTCCGGTCTTTTCTGTTTCGCGATTTCGTCCTCCAACATTTCGCGGATTTTCCCCGATGGAAATAGAAAACCCACCAACAGTGATGGATGCGCTGACCTGATTAATGTTCCAGCCGGCGAAATTGGAAAGGGCGGTTAAATTGAGCAGCAGATTGCTAAGAAAGTGCCAATGCGTATCCCCCCAAAAAACAACAGATTTAGGGAAAGAATCAAGTTAGTTTACAGCAAACCACGAACGTTTCAGCTTCTTGGGTACCTACTGCTGATGAGATTCATGAATATTTATCAAAAGTCACCTCAAAGCTATTTCTTGTGAAGTACACTGAGTCAGAACACCAAATGCATCGACCCCCCCAAAAAAAACCTTGAAAACAAGTTCAATTTAATTGGAATGTGGAAAGAGGTTTGCTTGGTTGTGACACAAGTTGGCTCTTGTCCTTCGACCCCGTTGATAGTGAGCCCGACCTGCGAGATAACCATTAATTGCTTGGTGAATTTTCTGCAAACTTTTCGGTTCTGGTCATGTTCTGAAAGTTCAAGTTGCAAGGGTTTAACTTTCTGGAAGTTTCACACTGAACTGTTGCTGCGCCCAACGAACCCGCCAGGTCGTCTAGTTGCGCGCAAAATCTGCTCTTCGCGACAACTGTACTTATCACCACACACGAGGTATTTGGCATCGTATTTCGAAACAGGTCACTGTTAAAGGGTAGCTTGATGCTCAGTACAAATTTGAGGAAGCTATGCCATACAGGCTTTTCTGAAATCCTGAATTTACAGATTCTAGATTGCCACGGGAACTCAAATGAACAGTGTGAAGCCAAGATTGTGCGATGGTGATGAGTCGAGATTATTATTGTGCGAACATTCACAGGCCCGACCAACAGTTGCAGGCAACGAAATTCCTGCTCAAAGAGTCGATGTCGAGGTACACACGAAATGCCTGATGTGAAAGTCTCATAGATCCTTTACGAGTCACAAACCCCAATGACCTGCCTGCAGTTTGGAGTTCAGATATCGTTGGATAATAACACAATCTTTGAGAAAGCAAGCCTTTTCAAGAAAAAAGTGGGGCACTTTTCACTATTCAAGAAGTAAGAGAAGAGAATGATCCACTAAAGAAGACGATTATTGAAAACCAACGTGTCAAAGGTTATCGTTTTTCTTTTGTTATATTGAAAATGAAACCGCTTCTTCCTTGCTACTAACCTGGGCAGCAAAATTGCAAATTGTGTAGATAAACTTGGCAATGATAGTGTGACTGTACATGCCACGTACTGTACATGTACAGTATATGCAGCTCCCGATCCCACGGGCTTGCCCCGCGACGATGCGGTTGGAAGTTCACCAGGCTTTCCGAGCACGCGTGGTGAGCGTGTGGGCCTTGTGGCACCCCGAGGGCATAGTCGTTATTTAAGTCAGTTACATCCATCAAAGTTATCCATCGACTTCAGCAGCACCGCCTCCAGCAATTTAGTGACACATATGGGTACAGGGAAGGCCTTTTCCGCGAAAGGCCTTGAAGTTGAGCGCAAGCACTCTCTGACGGAGCCTGCACGCGTTCGGATCTGTTAGAGTGCGACCACACTATAGGTCGCGGCGCGGTCAACATGACGCGAGGATCGTGAGTCACACTCTTGCAAGGGAACGCACTCGTGGGTTGTTTGTTTGATGTGCGTGCACCGTTACCATTGTTGCTATTAATTATTATTATGATATATCGCTAAGGAATGCTGCGCTCTGGACAGTTTCACCAAAACCGTGAACACGCCGCACCCGACATTAGGCGTAGCTAGCCCTTCGTGTTTTAAATGCCAATTGACAACAGCGTGGGCGTCCCGGGACAGGTGCCCCGGAAAAAAAAGAAATGAAGAAACACTTGTCACGTTTAGTCAGGAGGTCGTCCCACCTCGGTGCTCAGACTGGAAACCCCAGTCCAATTATCTCACAACAATAAATGATAAAACATGAGCATGAATGGGATGGCTGAAACGAAACCCCCCCCCCGCTCTTTGTTGCCGCCGTGTGGCGCCCTGCCATTTTTTTTTTCAAAGCGATGGTGCAAGGAAACGTATTATCTGCAGGTGAAAAAAGATCATTTTTCGCTGGTCATGGTGTATCTATTTATAAGGTTGAGGTCAACCGCAGTTCCTAGGACAGGTGGTCGGCGGTAATTGCACCAGCTGAAAATGACTTCAATAAAGGCTCCGTTTTCATGCGATTTATTATTTTTTTCCCATACAAAACAGAGAACTTGAGCAACTTATCCGGTAAACGTTTTGGTATAATAGTTTCTGACTTCCAGATGTTTCATTTGTTGAATAATTTGGTTTGGTTAACACAGAATTCGGGACACTTTAGCATGCTGGTGTTACATTAAACTTATACTTGTGGACGTAGACTGTGGCGTCTCTCCTAACTGTAGGAAGGACGGTCCCAACCATGGTAAGGCGGTCTGGCCTAACTATAGCCGGCAAATATCCCGGTAGTAGAAGTTTTCTCAAACTTCTCAAAGTTTAATGCGGCTCGCTCCCGAAAGAGTTCGTTCAAAATATGTCAACCTGGCATTTCATCCATGACACAAATAAAAACTAGCCTCTGCAAGCATTGGTTAGTGATAAAAAACGAAATGATGTCGGTATATGCTGGCATACGCGGACGCTCTGTGCTATAATTTGGCCTGCCCAATTATACTGTTGCTGGCACACTATGGGCCTCGAGCTGGACCAAGAAAAGGCGCTATTTTTCAGCACAGAAGGCTCCTTTGGTCAGAAGTGAACTTCGCTGGTTCTCAAACGACTAGGAAATGTACGCGTCACGGTCACATTGCTGCCAACAAATTGAACACTCACGACCAAAGCAGTTCAATTGATCAATTTATTAGGAAGACCGTCTTTCTCAGTGTATTTTTTACTGTATGATTTTTTTCAGGTTCATCGAAGGAAAACGTTCACTTTAGTCGACATTTGAAACCCGTCACATTGTTTTTCGGTGGGGACGCTGTTTCGTCCAGCCGGCATGCTGATGATGTCGCGGACGCGAAACTCAAATTGTACCTCCGCCCCCACCCAACCGGTCACGCCCACCGCCGTCGGTCGAAGGCTAAAACGGTAACATGCTCCGTGTACATGGTTCGTCGAGATAACACCTCTACGGCTGAGGTGAGCACAGGACTGCTGGCGGGCAGCGAGGTGGAACTCCTGGACTCCAGGGAACTTTCCATCTACTCCCCCGGCTGGAAGACGTTCCACATCTCGCCGGCGGTACGCGCGTGGCTGGACGGGCCCCAGGGCGAGCTGGCCCTGGTGGTGACCACCGAGGGGCGCTCGGCCGAGAAGATTTTCGACTTGGAGCAAGGCTCAGTGGCAGGCCAGACTGCCGCCGTTCAGCCACGGGTGGAGGTGCTCTACCACGAGGCAAGCCCCGTCTTCAGCCGGGAGAGACGGCAAGCAGGGCAGCACGATTACGACTGCTCGCTCGGGGACGGAGTCACGACCTGTTGCCGCTACGGGCAGAACGTCAGCTACAGCGAACTTGGGTGGAGCGATTGGATCATACAGCCCTCCCACTACGTCTCGTACCAGTGCGCGGGGGACTGTCCCACCAATTTCCGTCCGGCCACCGCCTACTCTCGGATCAAATCTTTGATGCACGCCATCGATCCCGACGATTGGAACGCTCCGTGTTGCGCGCCCACAAGATTTGGGTCGACCGCTTACTTGTTCGTGAACGGCACCGGTGGTCTCGAGATTGCCGTACAAAGGGACTCTGTGGTGTTAGAATGTCAGTGTCTATGAGGAGAACTTCTTTTCAGGTCTTTGCGTTCCAACCGAGCTTTCTGTTGAAAAAAAAAAGAGAAAAACCATCAGATTTGAGCTGTTGAGCTTCAATTTTATTAACTGTAGAAACACACACTATATTGTATGATAAATGCATTTTAAACTAAGTTATTTATATGTTTGTCTGACGTAAGTAGTTCAAGGCATGTAATGCAATCTTTAATTAAAACGGCAGCTTGACAGAACTTGCAGTGTAAAACTTGCACGTAAAATCGGTAAAGATCGGTCGTCCTAAAATGTTATTAGGAACAAAGGTTGTAATCTGTGCGACAACTACGTTCGAGATACTCTGCGTTTCGATCATCTCTGTCGTCCTTATTATGCGCTAGGATATGCTGATTTTTCGGGATGCATGACGTAATTTTTTGGAATTCTCATTGGATAAAAGTTTTCGGAACAAAAACGCAGGGTCGACCCTTTTTGCGTGGGCCGTGACACGTGCGCACAGGATGACGTGCATTGAACGAGGTAGCAGGTTTCACACAAGGCTTAGCGGCCTTTGTTCTTCCTTCACAACTTTCTGTGGATGTTATACAAATACAGTATGGTTTGAGGGGAAGTATTTGGAATTACTGGTCCCTTGGAGAAGGTCAGCTCGACTACCTCCCGACGCGAAGCGGAGGAAGTTAGTCAAACTGACCTACACCGAGGGACCAGTAATTCTCACTGTTTTCCCGAAATAAACCATGCTGCTTTTTTTTTTTTACTACACTTCATAAATATTCAAACAGAAATCTGACGTTACTTGTACTTACAGACACTCACAGATAGTGGAGTGGAGTCTGGTGCTGACATACGTTTTGGATCTTTACTGTAATAGTTATTAGGATACTACTCCAGACTGGTTCCGTAAAGATTACATAACACAGACTACATATTTACGCGGCAGGTTCTAGAGGGATTTTTTGATGCTACCAGAAAAAAAAAAACAACTACCACACTGGAGTGAGGTGGATACTCACCGCTATGACGTCACCTGGTCGCGTATCATTTCTACTTTCCTGACAGGAGGTGGGATTGGCCAGTCACGGGTATGACATGTAGTAATAGCCGATACTGACGCCTTGTATTTTGAATGGCGACAGGGTTGAGCGAATCACCGGGTGTGGGCGTGTTGTGCGCGGAGTTTGCTGATGGAGCGCCCGGAAATTGAGTTTATCGTGGCATATCTTCAGAAGGGCAAAAGGAAATGTACTGAGGAAAGAAAAACGCGCTTTGAGTCGGGCATTGTTGACAAAGTCAACGAGAAAATCAAGCCAAGGCTGTTTTGCTGAGTCTGTTTTCAATGAAACACAGCTTGCCGCTTCTACATAGATTCAAGTTTTATTTTACATTACACAGAGTATCTTCTAAAGCATCAATCTTAAACATAATAGCTTTGTAGTTGTGTACATACTTTTTATGGTATTTATTTGTTTCTGAAATCACAAGTTTGTAGGAGAGGTTAATTATTGACTAACATGCCTTTAATCCGTGGGATTCATTGGTAAACAAAACCAGGAATGCAATTTGTAAACACTAGAAGTGTTCATGAACGATATTGAGAAATCCCATACCTCGAGATTAAGGCCATGGACGGGCCACGTGCACAAAACCCTATCCAGGCAACCTTGTTCCCATGTGTACGGTCTTGCCGCGCCAGATTTAAATTAGGACTGTAGTTTACTTCAAAACCAGTTGTTAACACAGAAATGCACCATTTTGATGGGATTCGAAGACGTACAAATAGTTCATTTTCAGTCCTCAGAAATAAACAAGACGTTAATATTTGGAGGTACCTCGCAGCGAGGACCAACTAGAATTTATTTTTGTGGAATCTATTTAAGGTACCATGCTTTCTGTCGTTCGTAGCCCACGGAATGGCAGGCAGTGAGGAGAGATTAAACCAAATATGTCTTGTAGTAAAAGATTTAATAAGATTGCCTGCGTCACGGTCTAACGTGTTCTAATCTGAAGTAAAATAGCTTACTGACACGTGTACAAATGTATACTTAAGTTATCGTTTGGTGCTTCAGTGGACCGATTATTTATGTGAATCTTAGCAGGTGAACATCTGTTGAACGCGTCTGTGAATTATGTAAAAGTAAACGTGTATTTGCCTAGAGTAAATGGCATTAGTCGAAATAACAGACAGTTACTGAAGTACCGACAACGCTTTTGTACCTTGGACACGGGCTCGTCCGCATGCGTGAGGCTCCTCGCTGTTCTTTTCAGTGCTCAGTGACGCTTAGGGAAAGTTCGATCAATGACTAGCAGTTAACTTGTGGTTGGTTCGTGACCCACCAAGTGCACGTGCAGCGAAGTTGGCGTGCGGTCGACTATAGTCAACCGTTGCCAGGTTATTTAGGCATGTGGGGAGAAAAAGTTGGCGTAGGAAGGGCAAAAATTACAAACGAAAAGTGAAAAAATGATCGATCACTAGTCACATGCTTACATTATCCGTCTTACCACCATTGTTCTTATAACTGGCCTTCTCTACACTGTGCTATTAAAACGGCTATAGCAACCAAAGATGCAACCAACTTCGGTAGGCTGGTCGCGAAACGGTCACAAGACTAGTTTAACCACAGTCGACTATCGTGTGCGTTCGATCAGAGTTAGTCGAACTATGGTTAACTATGACCCTTCATCGAACTAGCCTCTGTATGTCGGACCGAACCAATTACATTTAAGGGAAAATACAACCACAGAGAGGCCATCGATTACATTTAGGAACCAGTCTAAGTCTGACTTTGACTGATGTATTTTTTCAGGCCAGAATATCAGTCCTCTGCAGGTTCCACTTGGTCCGGCCCGTCATGTTTGCATTCTGACTACTTGCATACAACATTTGCAGGGACAGATTATCTATTAGACACTGTGTGTGGGGCCTACGAAACACTCTCAGAGTTTAGAAGTCTAGAAAAACAACAGCAACATTCGCTTGCACAAGAAAAGTTTCAGCGTCTCCCTCTCTGAATTTTCGATTTCGTGAAAGCTACAAAAACTAGTTATATTTCATTGATAACTCCCGCTCAGCATCAAAACAAGATAATAAGCTATACAGCGTTGTGAAATGAGTGATTGTAAATAATTGAAGCGAAGTAGGGCCAACGAATCACTGGTGCCAATGGCCTGTGGAACACTGCATCCGACTCTTAATACCTGCATCCGCCGTATTCACTAAATGATAGTTCGAGTTTATTTTTGCGACGTGGTTTAAACTGATAGAATAATAAATCCGTATTGGTGTCACTCTCTGGTGCAATATTAACAGTTATTAATAATGTCGAAGAATAATGCTTACTAGTTTTCAAGTACTGTTGTTCTACAAGAATGACTAGAAAACCAGCATTTTAAAAAAAGTAAAGTTCTTTTGCGAAATTGGTAATACTCTGTGTGGAGGTGTGAATGATATAACCTAGAAAGGAAAGGGGAAAACTGTAACTTTCGGCAAGTGATCTACTGGATGAGGAAATTCTTAAAATAGTAAGGGAACGATATTTAAGAAAAACACTACCCGCTGTTTTGTGAGAACGGTGACCGTAAAGCACGTGAAACAATTTTCTTTAATAGCAAAGTTCTGGAAACACTTGTGAAGTCGTCTTTTTATATCTCGGTTCCGTTCACCCAGTCAGGACTTTGGTAAGATGGTAAAAGACTGTGAGTGGTGTGCATTTAACTGTCATTCTTATTGGTCATTATTAGTTAAGAAATACTGGCGAATACTTTATGCTTTGCTTACCAAACTGTGAGTCGTATGTTTCTTTCCTAGCAATAGAATCGAATCGCAACACGCCATGTGTTCTTTGTACAATTGAGTTAAAAAGAGGCCGGACTGGCACGCGTACGCCACCACCAAAACGGCAACCTCGTTTCTCATTCAAAATGGCGATTGCGTTCACTGTGTGGCATTGCATACCTGCGTGAGTTTGAGCATTTCTCTACTTACTTGCGTGACATTTTTTAGTCCAACGCTATACCGTATGACAAAACAAACTAACTAGAGTAGCGCATTTTGCATGTTTTGCCTGATCAGCGGGTGTTCAGTGTGATAGTTTAGCCCGCTGGAAAATCTCCTTGTCCGTAGTTCAAGAATTCAGAAATGCAACTTGACTATGCATATTTGGATGTGAAGAGGTATGAATGTCCGTTTTGTAATCGCCAGTTCACCTCTATGTCATTGTACTGGATAAAAGATGCGAACGAAATAATAAAAAGGGTAAACTTCTATGAAAATCTCCCGGGAATGTTGACAGTCTTGATTCTTTGTTCTGATCGTTTCTTGACGTACACGTTCAAACCGAAAGAATAAAGGAGGAAGCAAAATCCGCACACATACTCAGACAGGGCACCGAACATTAAAAATTACGAATTAAAAGTGGGGATTCTGCTGTATCAGGAACGAAAAGTCTACCGTTTTACAGAGGGCGACATTAGCTGTTTAATGTGGTGTGCCTTTCTTGTTTTGACATTGAAAAGTACAAGCCAGATTTAGGAATTGATTTACCCCACGAATTCCTGGTTGTAGGCCTGTACCAGAAAGATAAATCTTGGATCAGCTGTATATTACACTGAACTTTCATCTTTGGGTCATTGATCAAGATGGGACTTTAAAGTGCTGTTCTGAAAAACTGATGTAAGCTAAAACATAATAATGTGCAGGCTGATCAAATTTTGTTTTTAAAACAACGGAATTTTCCCCTTTTCTGCTTCTTTTCTGACTTCCTGAATGTCTTGGAAAACACGCCAGAAACGTACGATTTCGAAAGAAGAATACCATACATCATCCCTGGCAGGTTTGAAGTTGAAGTGGAAATTCAATTAATTCTCTCAACAGCAACAGACTACTCTCAAACCGCAAACTGCTCAGTCTTAATGGAAACGATAAATCCCGGATTTGGTTCTTGCTTTTGTGTTTTTTTTCTTGTGCCTTGTGCGCCGAGTTGTCGGCCTGTGATCCCTGCGGTCACCGCACGTGCCGCATAGATCATTCTGGACGGATTTTGGCCTAATCTACGAATTCCCGTGTCGATTGTTTTCGCGTAGCAAAAAAATTGAACCCAAATGGGATCGAACCGAAAAGCGGTGGCTAAAAAATAAAACAAGGGAAACAGTCAAATTAAGTTGTCAACTAGCTGACATTTACTCGAGGGGTGCGTCCGTTTCAGGTAAATATTTGTTCCCCCAAAACTGGCCTATTTAGAAAGGTGTACTGTCAGACAAAAATCATCCAATGCAGTTTCCAAACCAATTTAAATAATAATTGCGATTTGAGCCTTCTCTGATTTGAACCAACAAACTCCTTACAAACAAAAAGCATGCATTCACGTAGAATGCTTTAGAGGGAATTTTAAACGGGAAAAACACCCAGCTACGTGGATCGAATAAATTTTGAACCAGTTCTATTCTTTCGGTAATGAACAAAAGCGTGGAAAAGTTTTTCCCCAGAAAAATTGTGCTTTGGTCATGTTCAACCTATCAAGAGTTCAATATAAAAAAAGGATTTATACTAAATATAGTTTGGCAGTGAAACGCTTCGTTCAAGTTTGTAATTATGCACCGGGACAGCGTGGTACAAGTCAGCAAACATAGGTGACTGCTATCTCTAGATTTTAGGCATCGAGTGTGACGCACAAGACGGCATATTTACGTAACTACGTACGCGCACTGTGGTCCGACAAGCCACGCATGGTACGGGGCTGATTCTAACTGATTTGAAACTGCGGTTGGTATCTGCGAAGTGGGACGCGGCGGAGTTAGGTTCAGATTGTGTTTACTGTTGCTAAGGGGAAGGGAAAGGCATGTCGAAGATTTGCCCTAGTAGTACGCAGCCTCTACCTCGTCCATGTCAATTGCAATCACATCTTACATCCTCCCCCCATAAGGTGCGTCGTAAATAAAACGAACGGAAGTTGATTTATAGCCCCATAACTGCGAGTCAGCGGCGTAGATCAGACGAGGAGCGCCCGATGCTTTTGTCGTCATCTGACGTGCGATACGTGCGTGGGACGGGCTCGCCCGGACATTATACGTGCGAAACGCCCGGCATCGTAAATTTGGCAATTTGTGCTCCGAAGTGAGGATGATACGGCATGTCCGTTCAAAAGTAAAGCTAGCCTGTTCAGCGAGTGGGCCTAAGAGTGGGCGGGGCAGCACGGCGTGGCTTGAGGGGACAAACCAGACTACCAGGTTTCGCACAGCAATTTGTTTTTGTGTTTTGAAATAAAAAACAGCTGAACTTTGTCCCCTTGCATCAGAAGTTTGTCTCCTGGCTCTTCCCGCCGCACGTGAGTTCCTACCTAATAACATCATTACTCACGGAAACATAGAATTTGGTTTTCTCTCCTAAAATTGCGAATTCTCAAAATATAGCTTGGCACCAATCAAAGTGGAATCTGGACACCGTTACCTCTGTGTTAAGTTGTCGTCCCCCCGTTTCCTACATCTGAGAAACCCAAAAAAGTGATTCAATATGACTTGCTTATATTGTAACATGGACTGTTCTACGTGAAATATCAAATTCCATGCCGCTTATAATATTCAGTTTCAGTATTATTATTTTGTCCGTCTGCAGTGAATTTGTTTATACACACGAGATGAGTTTTAGGACAGGGAAAGTCCGGGCTTTCTCTTTGTTGAGATTTTCATCCTTTCCTAAATTGGACCAGACAACCCAATTTCTACAAATTAGGCTTTGGACACTCAGAGAGGCTTTGGACAAAAGGAGGTTGGGATGGACAGTTCCTCCACTCTTGCTATGTGCCAGCGTTTGGTACATGTAGCTAGACTAACACCTGCTACTTCAACTGAGTCGATACATGTGTACAGGAGCTGTACTGACTCTTTAAGAGACAGCGAGACAATGGTTTGAACCTGCTTTGGAACATAATTGATTAAAAGAGGTATGGCTAGAAAGATTGATTAAATCAGGTTTCACAGTCAGGATTCCATGACTATGTTATCGTGGTGTGCGTGGCAACCATCTTGAAGGTGCACACTAAGGGTCATAACTAAATTAGAATTCAAAACAAGAAGATATCTTGTAACTGTAAAAAAATGTTGAACTCGTTGCCGCGTCTCTTGAGCCGTTGAGGTGTCACCTGATTTTGTTGACCAACGTCTGTAGGTAAGACCTTTCGCTGATGTGCGTAGGAGCGCACTGTTTAATCGCGCGTTGTCGTTTAACGGCTCCATTTGTCTTCGTGATCTAACACCTCCTTGTCCCGTCCTCCGATCGCAGAAGGTAGTTCATTTCTCTCTTTTTTCCAATTGCGTGTTCTTGTTTGTGATTGATTTCCTTACACCAACAACATTATGCCCGCGGTGGTTTCCGACAACCCTTAGACATTCTTGATATAAGCGCTGTATACAGCTTACGTTTTCTTGCACGGAGGATCGGATAGACCTTTTTCACGATGCTGCCACGTTTGTCTTGTTCCCCGTAGACCCTTTGGCAATAGCATTACAACTTCACATATTGATAAAAGGAAACCGACTGTTTTTTTCCTTCCAGCCTCTGGCCGTTTTCCAATACTCAACTTCGGCTCCGTCTCAGGCTTCAACTGTTTTTTGACTAGATGACTTTGAAGCTGTAAGCGCAGTAATTAGTAGTGTCACAAAACATCAAAAAAGATGCAGGAGAGCCAGAAATTACAGTAATCCAATTTAATTCATACGCTTCAGGCCCACAATCGGGGGTTTGTTTTGGGAACGAAGCCTGAGACGGAGCCCAAGTCGAGTACTGGAAAAGGGCCTCGGGCTGCGTCCGAATCTGTTGTCTAGAGCCTGGTGTAGGTCTTCGCTCCATTGGAAATGCGTGGAGACGCGTAGACAGTAGACCTACCCGTAGCTCTGGAAGCCCGTTTCGGACACAGCCCCAGTTTGGTTATCGGTATGCTATGGTTTTGCTTTGAATTGCATAAAAGCAATATGACTGCCCAATGATAGAGGTCTATAGCATGGAGGGACTACACGACAGGATTTCACCCAATCATCCTAAAGTTGCCAATATTTGTATTCATAAATACCTTGGTCACTGTTTTTCTAAACCTACATTGTTCGAAACGGGTCACGTGACCGTGTATGAACATTTGATAATGCCGGGTACCGAAGTGATAATGCCTACTGCGTAAATCACGCGCTGGCACATGGATACACTAGACAGTTTAATTTGGTCTGATTGGTCAGGAGTGTGTGCGCCTGCGACGCGCAGCGCGCGCACCGAGTTCACTGAAGGGGATTCTAGTTAGGTTAGTAATGACTCATTGGACGATCGCTGAAGTTGCGCGTTAACTTCCTGTTCCACGGTACCTTGTGAACGGCGACCAATGCGTGTAAGGCCGTGTCCGAATTACTCACGGACGTATATAAAAAAAACCTGGACTTGCAACGCCTTTGTATGAAAAAGAAGCCAACCAGCGGCCATTTTACCGAGCCGAATACAAAGGCGTGGGTTGGCTCCCTACTATTGACGTCAGGAAGAACAAAGGCGGGCATTGCTAGGAAAGCTTTGTATTCGGCTCGGTAAAATGGCTGCGAGTGGATTCAATGACTCTATAAGCTGATTAAGGGCATTGCGAGTCCAGATTTTATTATACACGTCCGTGGAATTACTTGGTTACCAGCCACTATTACGCACGAATCAATGGTAGTTGCTGCTGCCAGTTCCAATAGAGTCGGGAGTAATTTCAAGCCGCAGCCGAGTGATTGTGCAGTGGGCGTGGTTTAAACTAAAGTGACGTCACACTTACGAACCGGATTGCACAATTTTCAAAAAGAATATACCATAAAATGGACGGAGGGTTCGGGTAAATGAGAGTAACATTTGAGACCAAAATCCATCATAGGTGGATTTCTTTTGACTCGCTGAATAAAAAAGGTATTTATGAATGGGAATAAATATGGTATTTCAATCTATTCATGGTGACAGGCAACTATTAAAGGTGGAAAGCTTGCGGTAGCACCATGCTACCACGCATGTTCTGAAGAACCATACAGACTCACAAAGAGATCGTATCCTTGCATGGTGCTACCGTAAGCTTTCCACCTTAGGGAATAAATATGTTCTTGGTCGGTTTTTGCTCAGGAGAACGAACGCTGCTAGCGAACGCTGCTAATGCCCTTGCCTACGGCTCGGGCATTAGTCGTGTCCATTCTCCTGAGCCGGTCTTAAACTCACGTTTAAAGGCGCCTTTCCATATGTATATTTTGGGGGGTGCGTTGCGTACACGATGTATTCGTGCATTTCACTTTTACAGACGCAAAACCCGCCTCCATTAACATAACACAAGTGTGCGTTGCGTTCGGCAACGCTTGGTGCAAGTGTTGACGTGCATATGGAAAGGTGCCTTAATTAAGATCGGACAAGCACATATTTATTCCCTTATGAAAACTGGACTGTCTAGTGTACTGCCTTCACGTTGTTCGGATCTCATTCCCGTCACTGCAATTAAAGGTAAGCGTGCAGTAGGCTCAATAAAAATATACCAAGGCGATCGGTTGACGTAATCGATTGTTAAGCAGGAGAGCAAACATGTCTGTCATTTATGAGCGCGTTGGGAAAAGGTCGCGGACGCATTTGTTCACCTTTGTTCTGTGATTGTGGAGACAAGATGTCGTTGGATCGGGCCCAGCCGTAAATAATGAAAATGTGTTTACACAGGCACCGAAATGATGTCGGGAACAAGGTGTCATTACCAGCCTTTCTTATTAACAATTCACGATAATTGACACCCAGCAGGCCACTTGTGTCTTAGACGCGTAGGCTGGTGGCAAATATTGGGGATGACCTAAACGATAACAGTGACCACAACAAACCTTTTTAAATGTCAAGGGGTTTGGCGATGATGGAAGGCGCCAGGTTGTTTCCCAACACGCTATTCTCTCCGCTTAGATCAGGATCCCGATTATGGGCATCGCCGGGTATTTCCGAGGGAGGGCGACAACTTTTTCCTGAGGGGGGGGGGGCGCTTTCCAGGGGCAAAGCACTCATCTGTTCATTACAATTAACAGTGGGAGGGGTGGATTTGAGATTATTTTTTTTCAACAAAGTTGATGATCTTCCATTTGCCGTCATTGCATTTCCCCATTTCGTTCTTTTTTGATTCTTTTTATTTATCTTTTTAATTTTTTCCCGGGGGGGGCACCTCTTGCCCCATCTGTGACACTCACGATCTCGATAAGTGATCTTGATGGTGCCGGGTCAGATCAGCTAGTATGGAGTCCAGATCTGCCTTAAACAACAAAACAGGTCCTAGGAGATCCACACTATTGGAAATGCCACCCCTTAATATACCAACCATTGTTCAAATCGGTGTGCAGTTTACGGCCGAAGACTTGCACACACTTTCCTTTAGCTGTCGATGTGGCAAAGTTATTAAAAGTTTCTTGTGTCCCTAAAGGACCACCACAAATAAACGACGACTCTCCCTCTTATCGAAACTTGACAGTAGCCGCTTCTGAAAAAAAAAGATAAAGACCAAGTCGACCTGAACCAACCGGCCAACAAAAAGCCTTGTATCATACTAGAAGTGAAAACTGGCACCACAATTCTGCGGCATCATTTAGACCAATAAGGGGCAATAAAGAAGGGGGAAGGAGACTATGTTTTTTCCGGAGGTGTATCACAGACAAATTGACATATGACATTCATAAACGAGCAGGCTGAACTTTAGACCTTTATCATGATGCTCTCATGTTGGTCTTGTTCCTTGAAGATTTATTAGCAATAGTAATACAACTTCAAATATTGATAAAAAGGAACAGCCTGTTTTCCTTCCAATCTCAGTTTGGTTACGTAGCCTTTGAATGGTAGGAAAGCAAGATGGCTGCCCAATGATGGAGGTCTATATCCCTCATATCGGGGCTGAATTTGGTGTAAGACAGTCTGAACCGAATATTCAGGTACCCGTCACATAAATTGGAGGTTTGATAACGAAACCCAGACACCATCTACTCTTGAACGATTCTGTGACTTGTTGGTTTCGTCGAAAATGACTTTGTTACAAATCAATGTAAGAACCGAGACAAAATGCATGTTTCAAATCTGCATGTACCCGGTTTCCTTTAGCACAGCAAGCTATTTTAATTTCGGTTTGTAACTTTGTTCCTCTGATCAATAGATAAAAATAAGCATTAAAAACCAACCAAAAAATGACCCCTGAGACCTTTAAGAAATTTTTTTTCAATACCACACAAATGTCAATAAACTAACACCCCCAAAGCTAGACAGGATTTTGGTATTAAACATAGGACTATTGCACACCCTGACATTTCCGGATATAAATATTTAAAACAAATCACACTATCATCTTCACTTCGAAACGGGCGATAAAACATTGTTTGCAGAGTGATTGCATATTCTACTTTAGTTCCCCGAAGGTGTGGTCCCGATGATGCCCCCTTTATCGCTGCGTCCTCAGAGCATTATCAGAATCCAAATAGCAACAGAATAATTCCGGCAAGAGTGAACCTCAAGTTGGAATGGGGATAACTGTTTATTTTGATAAGAGAATTTCCAAATTTTAAGACCTGATACAGAGATGGCGCTTTAAGCAAACGACACAGTTATTTTGGCTGGAGTTTGTTGGTTATTATGAGCGCATCGTGTTGTTAGGAATGTGACATTATTTTCTGACGCTGTGAGAATGATCAATCTCGATTCCTGGGGTCAAAGACGGTGGTAGACCTATAAATATGCAGATATGAGACAGAAAAAAAATGGCACATGAATATGCTGGAAGATTCAGCCCATTTTCTTTGGCAGTGTTTATTTACGCGGGAGTTGCGTAAGCCAAAAAACTCAGGGGAGTGACTTGGACAAATCTTATAATTTTGCGGCCGAGGGCATTTGTGCCCAGGGGGTTCGTCACTCAAAGGAGCTTTGAAGCGAATACCTCATTGAACAGACTTATCGTCTCATCAAATGGTTCGTGTGTTGTAGAATGTTTGTGACCCGCACAGGTCGATTTAATTTACACAGCTAGGGAATCAGCGCCTCTTGCCAGTAACTTGCTGCCATATGATTATACAATATTGACCGACAGTTTCGCGCTGTCTGCGCGTTCCTCTCAACTGCTCGCATTTAATGTCTGACGCCGTCCGACTCAACGGAATCAGAGCCGAATTTATCATTCAGTGATGGACTGCACTTTTTATTGCCTCTCAACAACGTCTGGGAATGCACAGGACCTTTCGACCCTTTGGCGGGAACGTGTCTTTCTTTAGATTACTTTTTTTATCACAAATTCTCAAACACCTCCATATCAGATACCTATTTGTTGTCTGGTCTGTCTGAAGTCTTTGCCAAAAGAAACTGGGCCTTTTTTCGCAAGTCCTTTCTTGGAAGACCGAAGTCGTGCCACAGGTATACAAAAAGCCAACCTTAGAGCATTTTCGCGAGTTCCACACACTTCGAGCAGGGGACATCTTGACACCATATCATTTTCTTCAGTATGTCGCGGGGAGGGGGAGTGGCCACCCAAAGAGATGAAATAGGGTGCTGATATAGTTTAAGCGTGCAGAAAGAAAGCTCGCCTTCATTCTGGCAACTTTCCTGCTAGTCAGATGTTTCAAAACACAACTGTTGTTTCAATCACCTGATATTTTACACATGCGTATTTGCTTTGCAGCAGAGAATAATCACCAAGACTTTTAGAGCACCAATGGGCATCGCGAAGTTGACGAGTGCTTGCCCCTTCCCTGTAAAATTCCAGGCCACGCCCATACATCGTAATAACATTACGTCGCCTTTTAGAATAAAAAGTCCAAAACATAACCGAAGTGCCTTCTCCTGGGGTTTCTTCAAATCTATCGTATTTCTGTCTAGGGTATCCGTTTATGTTCAGTGAAAAGGTGAGTTGGCCCTGCTATCATTCCGTCGAAATTGCGTCTTCAGTCTGTGGTGATTATTTTCTCCTTATTCTTAATATCATCAAGTTGGACTTGTGGAGTTCAGCGTGTATCAAGTTTATTGCTTCTGTTATGTATTCCAACGCAGTCTCTGTACGTGTGATGGATTATGAAAACCTAATGCACTCGACTCTGTTTGAGATCAGCGTTTGACATCACGCCATGGTTAATGACCTCACTGTAGTCCAGAATATTCCAGTTGTGCGTTCTGGAAGTTTCTTGTAAGAATAAGTAATGCAAAAAAGGCTATTTTAAGAAACTTACGTAATGAGAAAAAAATTCTAGAAGAAATGTAGACTATAATATACGGGCTCTGGCAGACAAGGACAGCTAGAAAGACGGAGAGAGATTTTGGAAGGCAAGTCTACTGTACGTGAGCTGTGCAAAGTCGTTAACTTTTTGACTTCTGCACCCTTTCAACCTGTGGTGGCGAGTCGTCTGTGGAGCGACACTTGTAAAAAAGGTTCGTCCAGACAAGTGAAGTGAAGTATTTGCGACGGTCACCACACCCTCGCCGTTTCGTCTCGAGCCCGGTCACTCTTATTGGACGTTGTCTTCGTCCCCTCTGCAGCTCATTTTTGCAATTTCAAGGACTGAGCTGTTTTTTCTCTATGGAGTCCAACATCTTTCACTATTCGATCTTTCTTGATTCTTTATCCTTATCATCGTAAACCAGTTCAAATCAGCACTTTCTTTTGTTGTTTTCTTTTACATGCTTAGTATTACATTCTCATTAAAGAGCACCTCTAAGGAAAACATGTTTTCCCTGATTTTATCTGTTCAAATAAATATGGAAGCTTCAAAATCGAACGAAGTGTCATTTTTCAGAGCTCAACTATAACAAGCTTAAAAGGTTTTTCTTTTCTGTTCATGCCAAGATACGAATTCTGAATGTAGATTGCGTCATTCAGAGTAAACACAGAAAACGAGGGGAACCCACGCCTTGTGTTCGTAGTGGACAACCCTTGTGCGTACCAAACAGTGCATGTAGCCATTGTTTGGCAATTCACAAGGGTTTATGGTTAAGGGTTATAGTTGAGCTCTGAAGACAATTGACACCGTGTTCGATTTGGATGCTTCCATGTTTATTTGAACAGATAAAATCAGAGAAAAAAATGTTTTCCTTTGAGGTGCTCTTTAAATGCTAATATTTTATTTGGTTCCTATAGGCCTATTAGTTTGAGCTTGTTTGACTTCTTTGTTGCATTGGAAAAACTCAAACTTTAAAATAATTGCCATTCTGAAATAGTTTAAAGTTTTTCAGATCGTAACATTTCCTACACAAAAAAGTCGTGTAATTGTTCCTTGGTTTTTTTATTCGCGTCTTGAACAACCCTTGAAGTGAAGGCTGCGTTTTCAGCCGGGGTCGACGGCCGCATTGCTACTGCGCATAACGCTAAATGGCAGTCGAGGAGTGGAAGTTGAATGGTCGTGATCATTTTCAAAAAAATGTCGGGTTGGATGTCGCTCTTTGGACAAACAAAAGATCGCTCTTCAGCCGCGGCGCGGCACGGCTTCTGCATACGATTAACCGTCTTGTGAACTCGACATGAATGACGGCTGTTTCTCCCAGAAAAAAAAGTTGCAATATCATTTGGGCGTCCGACCACGACGGTAATATCCTCTGCACTATTGACGCCGCGGTTTGGGAGATGCATACCAACCTTTTATCCGCGAAGATCCGTTAAAGACCAGTGGGCCCATTTTCTATGTGCATGGTGTGTTTTTACCATCATCTATAAGTAAGTGACATCAGTAAGGGATATGCTTATTACGCACTCGGACTTTCAGTTTGAATCTTATTTGAGTGAGACTGAGTGAATATGAGAAAGAAAGATCCGAGTGAGGCACCCACTTCCAACTCATGCATAATTCTGCCTATTAACCATTCTAAAATTAGTCATTGCTTACGTCACCACTTGATTCCCACGTAAACACATCTTCGTTCAAATACATCAAAATCAAGTAAGCTGAAGACAGTGCAGGCAACGCTCAATGCTTCACACCTGTATTTGGAAAACAAACCATAAAATTTCTCCTTTCTCAAAAATGACAGCAACATTCCTGGCGGTAAGATTTCACAGATCGTCAGACACCATTCTGTAATAACTTTACAGTAAGATATCTCAAGATAATTCGACAGTCCCGTTTTTTGAGATCTTGCAAATCCTATACACTGCCTTTAACCACTATTTCTGCCCACAATTCACAAATTCACAATTCACAAATCAATGAAAGACTACGCTGCAGAGCTGCCTGTGGTAGTCGCACAGTCCCCAGCGTATGGTGTCACCGAAGGGACATCGCAAATCGTCAATACCGACGTTGACATTCATGTGCCAAATGAACGACTCGCCGAACATTCTCGACCTGGGTCAAGTCTTGAATATTGGACAAGAATATTGACGATTGGTGGTGTCCCTTCAGATATCACCAGCGAGTCTTGGTCGAAACTAGTGGTCGATGAAAGAGCTGTTGGTAAAGTTTTTCCGCTGCAGATTGACAGCCGGAAAGCGTTGTGGGTGGGAGGCGACGCGACGGCCCCTCGTCTCGCCTCTTGAGTACTGGGCCTGATCTATGGCCCCCCTGTTCAAGTGGTTGTGTCGTGGTCGACCTCCAATATGTGGCTGTCCCGGGAACCCGGTCATCCCTATTTCATTAGGGGGAACAACAGATCAATCTCTGCAGCTGTATTTCCGGATGCGCATATGCTCAGTAGCAGCCGATATTAAAGACAATCCGTCTTATTCACTGACAGACAAGCAAGGAGCTGTCTTATCAGTGCATTTTGCATTCAAAAGAAAACGTTCGAATGTTTCATATTTTGCTACAGTGCTCCCTTCGTTTAAATGACTCTTTCACAGGGATTTTTAGCGAGGGGAAGTAGGTAAGATTATAGAGCAAGGAGCAGCTCAATGGTAAGATGCATCTGCATCAGTGTACTCGTGTTAGTCGCAAACTATGGAGGGCCTGACGTTTCGATCCTAGCAGAATTTCCGCACCAAAGCTTCTCCCTGTCGAAGCAAAAAGCATCTTTACGATGCCCAAGAGATTCTATGCCCTTTAAGATCATGCCAGACATAGAATGGTTAGGAAGGTTGAAGTGGTGGCCCACATAGGTATCTAGTCGTTTGGTGTTGACCATAGATCTGTGGCCATAGAAACGCTTCTGGAGAGTGTTCCTAGTCTCTCCAACATACTGAACACTGCACACCCTGCAAGAGATAAGATATATGACATTAGAAGAGCTTCAAGTGATAGTGCCTTTGGTTCTGTGGGTGGTACTGGAGGAGTGTCCTGAGAATGTATCTGATTCCAGGACATGGTTCTGGCAAACAAAACGTCTGTTAGAATCACACTTGAACGTGTTAGTGGTGAGGCCGAGGGACTTTGACCCTGTTTTATTGCAATATTTTATGTTTTATTGAAATGTTCTTTAATGGGATGGACACCTGTATGGATGTGGGAAATTTATAAGGAAAAGTGTTCCTCCCAGAGTAAGAAGGTGTTTGAAATTCACATATTCCCTCAAGATCGAAATAAAAATATGGATTTACATTTGCTCAATCCTTGAGCGAAAACTCTTACAGCGAACACTTATAGGACCACCACGGCCCTCCTTGAAGATCATCACCTCCTCCGGTGTTGCACGAAGCTGTCAACCTGCGGCCATGCGACTAATTGATTGCGGTCGTTTTTAACGACCGCGGTTGTCCCGGGCTCGACAGTCTTTTACCCGGAACCGGTCGGCCGTCACTGGGAGGTGTACGGCCGGCCGCTCCCCCGCACCGCACACTTTCATCCCTCGCCAAATAAGCCGCCCAAGAGCAAGCAGTGCTGAACCTCTGGCCGCAAGGACGCACCTCAAGTGCCCGGGCAAGGACAAATATTGCTGCGTTATCAACGCACAGGAAATGCATTTAACCTACCCACACTTTTCCCCACAACGACAAGTTTAAAAAAAGAAGAAGATTGCCTATACTTCCTTTTTTCCATTTCGGGAATGATCGCTGGGTTTCCAGGAAACGCTTCCCCGAAGTGGCCTACTTAATCTTTTACGTCCACTTCGATGCTTCCACTTACAGACGAAGCAAGACCAATTTAGTTCCTTGAGTATAGACGTCCCATCTTCTGGAAGAATTTACCTTTCCTTGGAAATGTCGACAAATCAATACATTGCACGGTGCTTCTAGTCTCCTTCCTCTTTTTTTTTTCTTTCAAGCAAGCCGTACATTATCGTGGGTAGGAAGCCTAAGGGGTGGTTAATTGGGCGAAGAATGTTTGTGATGGCTTCAAATAAAAACATAAATCAGCAGGGTTGTCCGTCGTTTTCTTTATCATGAGTTGAAAAATGAATAACGCAGTTTGAGGTGTCCGGTACTGTTTTCAGTTCCATCAGTTTATCTTTTTTATGGGGGGGGGGGCTGAAAAACGAACACGCCATAGTCTTAAACGGGATTAGCCTGTGAAATTGACCGGGATTAACAGATTTTTGGGTCAATTTGGTGCGGCCAAAGAACAACTTTTTATGCTTTATGAAAAATGAAATGAAGTGTTCCAGTGGCCTTATGTTCGGAGTTCACTTTCCTCAAAGTTTTGTGTTGATGGAAGTATGGCCTTCTCTCCCCAACTCTCCACAATCAACCCGATGTCGGTCGGCATAGCACCTTGCACATTGCAGTGAATTGAAGTACGCCATCAGTGGCTCAAATGCGAACAGTTGCCTCTGGAAGACATTCTGATTACCACTGCCTTCGTCAGTAATGTCCCACGCAATCAGAAAGAGCGCCTTTTTCGTTCAATCATTCGTTCATTTCGTCACACTGATTTTATTAGTTTTTTTTTCAAATAATTATTAACCGAATTACTTAAGTCATGTCCCTTAAATTTGGTGTTGTGTTTTATGAAATGAACTGGGATTGAATTTAAATGAATGAAAAATTTGATTTGAATCGAATTACATCGAATTCAATTGAACCCCTGCTTCATGAAGTACGTACTTGTAAAGACCTTTTACCGGCGATGTCACGATCGTGCTGGACCTCTGATGTGTTTTGATGGTAATGAGTGTATAGTGTTTTGATTGTAATTTACTTATTCAAGATAAACTAGTCAAGCATGCAGCGTTCGCGCACGTGGTTGAAGCTGCCCGTAGGAATATATACGATCACCGTGGCCAAGGTGGTCCAGACGTGGTGGTGGTATTGTTTACATTTAGTTACGTTGGTGGAAAAGGTCTATAAGAGGGGTAGATAATGATTAAGGACCCCCCTGGTGTATGCAGGCTTAGAGGCTGGAGGAAATGGATGTTCTCTTTCTAAAAAAAAAATGGCAAAACTCTACAGCATCATATTCCCCATAGCACTTTATTTTTGTTGTTCACTCGCTATTAGCGCCTGGCCTTTTCACAGTGAATTTTTCGGGAGCACGGAAGCCTTTGCCCCTTTTCGGCGTTTTATACTCAAGTGCGCAAAGTGACAGCCATGCAAACCGGCGCGGAACCTTTCAATCATTTATTAAAGTGGAGAAAAGGGTAGACAAGAAATAAGTGTTGTCCAGGTGTCGCTTCGCTGAGGCCAAGGTGCCAAGGACCACGAGGGCCATTCATGGACACGATCTCTCACCACGCACAATGATTAACAGATTAGTTATTGATCTGTTGTCTACACAGTTACCCGTAAATATGAACACTGGTGGTGAATCAATAATTGATAACGACTGCCACCCTTCATGCGCCGTTGAAAGCTTCTTTCTTGTCAAAAATTCTATGGTAGACGTGACAAGTTTTCGGATTAGTTTCAGTTTCTTCATAACCATAAGAAAATTTATTTACCTCATCACACAAGAAACTTATTTTTTCTACGTAAACATTCGTAGGGCACTGCCCCCTTCCGAACTACAAATAGCGAAGGGCAAATTTCTGATATGAACTCCATTTTCTTTTCTACCCAAAGTTAATCAATCTCCTCGACATTTTAGCCTCATACCAGATTAGGTCCATCAAGATTACACAAAGAAATTACCAATTCAGCTTCCTTCCAAATAATTCGGCCCCGAAATTTTGGATCCGGCAGGAAAGCACTTTCCTCAAGCACTTTCCTCAAACCAGCCTGCTCAAAATCAGCGTGCAAAATTCAAAGCAAGTTAGCCGAGGCATAGTTCAAACTCAACTGGCTTGAATGGAGACTAAGTAAATGAGAGAAAAAAGAATGGAATCGTGAGCCCCACATTAAATTTGATCCTGATCCATTGCAACAATACAGGGAGGTTCTAAATAATATGCATTATTGGCAATCGACACTGCGTATTTTGATTTAATTTTCAATTTATATTCATGGAAGTTTACCAGAATCAGGTGGGTCTTATAAACCTCAGGATGTCATTGTATCCCATCTTCCATTACATGCGCTTAAAGATATCCGCAAGGCACTCTCGACGTCATCTTAGTTGCACATGCTGTTTTAGCGACACCATTTTGTCCACTGCCAATAAGGAGAGCCTGCAGGTTGCTGACAGAAACCGAACAGATTCGGTTCTTGTGAAATCTGCCTTCACCTCAGGATAAGAAAAAAAAACACCAAAACATTAAGGCAGAAAAACTTGTTCGATACCTAACCCAGTGTTATAATGTGCAACACGTGGCTAACAGTGTCGCTCACGGTCTGGGAGTGGAGGAGGAACTCACGCAAGAAAGAGCGCCCTCGCACGATGATTGCACACCACCCGCACCGTACAGTCTGTCTGTTTGCGTTGTCTGTACATGTAGTTTCAAAGTTGTTAGGCGCTGTCTCTTGACATTTTGTTTGTCCCTGGTCTAAACTCTGTTAGTTATAACTTCCTTTAGTCCGTAGAGACAGCTGGAAATTGAAGAGTCAAGCAGATTTTTTTTCATTAGTTTGAATTGAACCTTTAAATTCGCTACTCCATCTCACCTATCATTAATCTAATATTTTGGCTGATCATTTTTTCATGATTATAACTGATGGGGGTTTGTTCTTCATCACGATCAAAAATGCCCACACTCATCTCTCGAAACAAAAGCTAAAGCAACCGGATCCTTTTGTCTATACCCCTAAAGGATTTCTGGACGTCGTCATAGGAACGGATGACGAGTCACCGTATCGGCAATTTAATTTGTCTGTAAAGATAAAAAATCGCCCGCATTAAGGCTAGCTTTCGTGTGAGAAAAATTCAGTGCGTTAGAAAGACCTTTCTAAAACGATTGAGTGGTTTTGCAGTAGTTCAATTGCTCTTACTATTCACCTGAAGGGGGAAAGTGGCGAAATAGACCCTTCCAATTTTTTTTGAAATGGCCCACTTAGGGAATTGCACCATTTCTTCAGTGGCCTTAATCATAACATCATACTTAACAAGTGGGTGAGATGAGACTTGCAATACATGTAACTGGTGGGCGAAGAGAATTTTGAAATAAAATTAACAAGTTTATACAATTAATTCTTACATACAGGCTTACATGAGAATGCAGAATACAGAAGCATTGTGTATGTTGTTATGTTGCTTGAAGTGGTTGCAAACGGGGAGCGTTGAGGAAATGGCAGATGCTTTTGCTAAAAACTGTCCAGAGCGTCCCCTTCTCCTAGCCAAGGCAACCATTTTGCACGGTGTTCGCAAGTACCAGCGTGAAGGAACCAGCCTGTCTTTGACTTAGCCTGTCACCCTGTGACAAACTTTTGACACCCCCCAAAAAACCCTACAAACGAGAAGTTGCACACTTTCCTAAAAAGAGCGTTTCATAAAATTGGTTGCTGCTCAGTCAACCGTGAACGTACTTACATGATCAAGGTGTCATTTTAAAAGAGGAGGTTCAAACCTAACAGGTGATACCTCCCTTGGATTCACATGAACCTGCTTCTGTTACAATTAGCAATAATATCTCAGTTTCGTTTTTTTTTCCAACCTGCATAATAACCCCCCCCCCACACACACACTTTTCAAGTCACTGACTCTCTGTGCACCTGGTTTTGCCCCTTCACTTCATTAGCGCCCTCAACTGAAGTAGGACTTTACCAGTGTCGTATCATCACGCTCCACACAAGGAACGTTCCCTGCCCAAAGATTCCCCGACGACTCTTGATAAAAAAATCTTAGGTCAGGCATCACCCACCGATTAAGCGTCTGTGAAAGCCGTTAGCTTTTCAGCCGCATGATTTCCACATTAATGCAAGTATCTTATTCAGCTTTAGCCTGGTAACGTAGACACGGCCTTTTTTCATATAGTCGCCGGATTAGCCTGTAAGAAGTACCTTGCTCTCAATTTTAACGTATTAAGAAACATGTAAACTTCTAATGACATTTGGAAACATGAATTGGTTTAGGCAGGAACAGTGGATATTCCCTACCTGCAATGTTTGAACGTTCTTAAACGCTCCGTAGTCCTTAACTGAACTCCTTTTCAGCAAGAATATTCTCATCTTCACCCCAATACTTGATACACTTTACGAAGGAGTGGTGGTGGCGTTTCTTGACTCTTGGTGGCGCTGTACAACCCGTACGGGCAATACATGTGCCAAAAAAGGGCACTGTTGTATACATATGCGGTGGTCTTGTTAGCAGCAGTTGACAATTTGAAAGTGAATGATTAAGAACAGAGGTTTTTAACATTTGTTTATTATTTTTTCTTCGCACTTTTATGGCCAACTATAGCTTGCCAATCCGCTCCGAGAGGAACAAAAGAGGGCGTGTTTTGTTTGTTGGTTGTTTTTTTTAGTTTTTTTTTTTTATTTTTTACTCACCGCATAGGCGTGCAAGTATATGGGCGTTTGACGTAGAGCACACTGAGTACGCGTAACTAATTTATTCCAGCTTGTATGGTCTTTGCGTACACGCAGAACGCGTGCAAGAACCTGCCTGTAACCGCCTGTCTTTCTTTCGCCGATTGAGGGTTCACTTCTGTTCGGGCGGATTACCGGTACACCACTTGTAGGTGAAACGACGGAGTTTTACCTACAAGTGGTACCGGTCTACGATTTCTTGTCATTCTGATTCAAGGGCATCCAATTTAATGGCCCCGACACTTTTCCTGATTCGAGCGGACATGTACTTTTGCACTTACCGGTTGGGGAACCTTGCCGCATTGTGATATGCAAAAAGTAAGCATTTCTGAAGCCTTTACATCCGACGATTGTGTTTGTCAGCTTGCACCGATGAACAAGAGGATTAGGTTTAGATGGACAGGACAAGATAGGGTCTTCTGCTTCCAACACTTTCTCCGAACAAATTCTCCGACAAGCATCGTCTGATGTAGCCGCGCTATAACTGACATTTCAACACTTGCAGAGCCACAAGTAAAACAAGAAACTTCGTGACGTTGATATCGTGAAAGATGCACACTCGACGCAGCCATACTCTGTCTTTGTTTGAAACACGTGCACTGGTTCCTTGTGGTTTGGAGCAATGCCAAGCTCATGAGACCCGCGGCTTCATGTTAGCCAGTGGTGATGGCGCCCCCTCGTGGCACAATTTTACTATAGCAAGGTCTCGAGACTTGTAGTAGGCCAGTGATGTTTTCCTGAGTATTTAATATTTTACTTAGAGGCTCAGTATCTTTCATTTTTTTCACATGCGTAAGCCACATTCTAGCCGAGAAAAGGATGGTTTCCCATTTTTTAATGTGAAGCTGAAATAAATTTTGTTAGGATATACTGTATAAATTAATATGTTACATATTATTATTTTGTCAGACAGAGGTGAAAAATCTATGCAGAGATTTTTGTGTGGAAAAACTTCACCAAACACGTAGAGTTTAATATAAAAAAAACCTGGTAATTCATCCCGAAATATCAAGTTCAGCTGGCCCAGTGAGCTAGCACTTGTGTCAAACTAACACGGGACTTCTTGTCCAAAAGACCAGTTCGTGCCAAGGGAAGAAAACCATAAAATCAAGTCTACTCAATGTTTCTGCACAAACTCTCAGACTCTTTCAGTTAACGCCATCTACAGTATCTGGATACCCAAAGGCAATCGTAACAGTAATTTTAACGAACATGTAACATACAGAGACCATACTTTTAACAACAAGAAATAAAAACAGGGCGAAATCTTTGTTGTGTGGCCGCAGTTCAAAAGCGAGCCAACAGAAAAAAGCCACTCCTGTTTGCCGCACAAAATTTTATATTGCTCTCACGGGCACTTTTGCACGAATATGATACAAAAACTGCTCATCAGTTTAAAAGCTTCTCATGGTCAGATTTATTACAGCCATAAAGATTATTATAATTTCAGAATGTCCCAGGGTACATCGACACGAATCCAGCCGAGGATTACTATTTCTGATGAAGGTTTCATGTCGAGAATAGATGCATAATCTGACATTGTTGCTGTAGTTCTCTATTCCGCATAATGACGGCATTGTCCAAATGCATTATCATACCCGGCCAATTTCTGTTATTTTTCTCCCTCTCTGTTTCATTCCCCGATTGAAGAGGTTTTTTTTTTCCCTACGGAGTATCTGCCGAGTATACCGGCCTTTCATTCACTGGACCCGTCGACAGTGGAGGCCCCAGGGGGAACCTGTCAACCGCGCACCTCAGCGGACGGAATCACACCGCAGGTTTTCTCCTCGGGACAGCAGGCCGAGACACTGTCAAGTCCTGTGCTTGGAGGCCAGAGCCTTATTCCTGCGTTCTATCCCTATCCGTGGTAGAAATGCTCTATCGTAGTGGCGAGTTCTACCTTGCTATTTGTTGTAACTAAATTCACGAACGCAAGGCATGTAGGATCACCTGTTTCAATTCTAAACTCGCAAAATGAAGTCTAAGTCTTCCTGCAGTGGATGTGATCTTTCTGTAATGTATTATTTCTGATTATCGAATGAAAAGGGCTTATATTATGTATATTAGAATCATTTGAGAGAAAATGTGAAATCCAAAATCTCGTCAATGTTTCTGATATTCATTGCCACACTATTTTGTGACAGATTTTTGTAATCATGTTTTAAATTAGTTCGACACTTTTCATTATTATTTAATTAGATTTCCTATGTTGAGTTCTCTTGAAATGCCAGATTTGTGCTTCAGGGTATTGTTATTATTAGGTTTGCCATTGAGTCGACAATGTAAAGAAAAATATTCACAGAATGCTGTGTAAATTCATTTAATGACAAAAATACCAAACGCCGTGAACTGGACATTATCTTTTCTCGGATACCTGTCTATACACATGCTGTGTGTGAATCACCTAGTTTCTGGGAGAAATGAAGGCGGATTTTTAAGATAAACTATTGCCTTATCTACTTTGTCTACTGACATTCATACTTCCACATACAAACGGATTGCAAGCGATAAATGCATTCGGCTTTCCTTGTTTTTGTCTCCATATCACGTTTCATCATAAAAAATTCAAAAGGTATCAAATATTATACCTGCTTCAGGCGGTTCGTCGCGTTCCCGCACCCGAGGTCTCATAATATAAAAATTGTCTCCAAATTGAGCGTGGCGAAATCGGCACGGCATTGGCATTTAATTTCAGCCCCCTCCGAATTCATTTCGAGGCGCAACAGTAGCCGCCTGCGTGTGATTTTCCCGCCACCTTGTTATTGGTCGGGGTCACGTGACCACCAGGAGGCTAGGGGATAATGGGCAGGTGCTGCAGATGTAGCTCCCGCGATCTACGTGGCGGCAAGCCCCATCCCCCCTCCCCCCGTCCGCTAGACGCCCCCGCCGCGGTGTGCGGCTCGAACGCAATTCATTTTGTGATTATCAGCTGCGCCGGGCCTTTACGCCGTGCGGTATGCAAACGCCTGCATCTGAAACTTTCAGAAGCTTAATGACGCTCTGTTCGGGACCCAAGAAAAAACCTCACTCTTTATCAAAACCATTTGACAGGATGGTTTGAATAATATATGTAGCCTTTTAGTCACCAAACAAAAGAAAAAAAGGGAGGGGAGAAAAGAAAGAAAGAAAAAACCCTCGGTTGTAATACCGAATGCGGAGGTGGGCGATTTTTTTTTTCAAGCCAGGTACTGCATAATCAAGATGGATTTCTTCTCATGACTGACTCAAAAAGGTGACAAGGTGACAAAGCTAAATTTATAATTAAGCCTGGAAAGGCGTGGTTGACCTAGATCCTGACATACATGACACTGTGCCAAAAAGTAGAGATAAGTTATAAAGATGTATTCAACGATTGAGTGGTATCTGACGTGGAATAAAGCAACAGTTTGATAGTTTTTGCAAACAGACTTTCTGGCCATTCATTCTCTCTGTCTTTCACGAGTGCGTTCGTAAATCGGTCTCGTAATTGAAACCATTCTTGTCAAGTACCTTCCTTGACCTGTTCATTTCAAATTAGTCCTACTCGTAAGTTCTGCATAGGCTCTGTCATACAGGATACAGGATGGTTTTGTTTTATTTTTGCACCAAAAGGTGCGTCAAGGTCACAAGCCCTTCTTATCCCGTTTTTGTAGGTGTGGAAGGGTTGGAAAAACTGGAAGGGCAGTTTGCCACAGGTTGTCTGCCACTGTCAAAAGTTTTAATGGTGTAAAGTTATTCATTTCATTTTCGAAAGCACGGGAAACTAGACTAGACTTCATGCAATCTAGGGAGCAGGTGCAAAGCCATTCGTTTTCACGCAACTCGTGTAAAATCTGAACCTGTCCCAAGGCGAACGCACCGCCGCGCCGATCCCTGAGTGACGTCAGTGTGGGCACTCTCTGTGCTCACGCCCCGATCGAGAGGCTACACAGCCACTCTTCCAGAGTCAATTTCTTTTCAAAGCATAAAGCTTTGATGGTAACCATCTATTAATCGCTTATATTACCGCACATAACTAAGACATTTGTAACAGATAGTGCATGTATTACACATTATGACATCAATCGTATAAAGTACAAGCCCACATGAACTGATACCTGTTTGCTTTTTACACTGTTAGATAGTGCAATGGTGCATTTTGCATTGGTGCGAATATTAGATTGTGTGGAAACTTGTTCTCCAATCCAACGTCAAGAGAATCTCTTCATTCTAGTAACCTTGACATCCTTTCAACCAACCAACCAACCAACCAACCAACCAACCAACCAACCAACCAACCAACCAACCAACCAACCAACCAACCAACCAACCAACCAACCAGCCAACCAGCCAACCTGCCAACCAACCCACCCACCCAACAAACAAACAAAACAAACAAAAGACTTTCTTCAGGGTGGCAGACTCTTCCGGCTTTGTGCAGATCCGGGCGAATCATGGGTTCCCGGGACATGCGCGCTATTCAAACTACTTCAGCTCTCACGCGGCATGGTCTGTTTTCCCCGCGTTGGCTTGAGCGTGATCAAGTGGCTATTTTGGGACAGAAATCTGGACAGAGTTCCGGCTGACAGAGGGAAAACAAACCTCTTCGCTGCCTTAGTAGCAGAGCTGAGCCCTTCCCACCACCTTAAACCAGGTTTAGGCTACGATTTGGAGCAAAGAAATACACGCATCTCTATTGAGTAAATCCGATAAAGGAGTTAAAAAAGGCCCAAGACCGTGGAACCATATAAGTACATACATTTAAACCATACATGTAAAAGCCTTAACGAGTAATGTATTACCCATACTGTGCAAAAAGAATAAATTAGTCCTGGGCCGGTATTCGTTTATGACAGATCCAGAGACTGGACGCTGCTAAGGTCCCTAACTAAAGGCAAGGGACATTATCAACGTCCAAGACTGGCCAAGCACATTCCCACTTTACAAAAACCTGTTGAGTTAGAAAGTCAGAACAAGTTGAACAATTATAAATGCTGAACGATTTTGGTGAACAATTTTTACCGCTTTTTTTAAACACCTGTGTATTTTGTGATTTTGACGTGCCCACAAAAACTGGATACACCAAGTTTAATGTCCAAAATTTCTCAACCTGTGTCAGAAATAACAGAATATTCACAAGAAATATTGGCATTTCCTTAAAGGCAAGGGTACTCGTAATTTTTAAGGAGCAGAAGCAATCTTGAGTGCTGTGTGTGCACATGTGATCAAACCTCGAAACCACCCCTTCTGAGACTGAAGCTGCGTGCCCCGCCTTCCGTTTCTCATATTGCACATTAAGAGGGATTAAAACGATGGTACGTTTATTGGACAAAATGCATTTTGAGGTGCAAAGTCACAAACACTCTCTACCAACACTCTCTTGAGGTAACATCCTTAACGAGTGCCAGGGCTCCGGTGATCGCCGATCGCATGTATGCAAGAGTGACTCTGAGAAGATATTCGTTGATTAGCCCCCCCCCCATGCGGCCAAAAGCCGGGGACCCCGAGGCGGACAAATCCGACCTGTTGTGCCCAGCCGTTTCCCCCAATTTGAATAATTCTTCATATCAACCGAGCGAACGCCCCATCACGCACTCAGTGCACGTGAGAGTCTTAAAGGTACAGTCCACCCTTTGCAGTTTATCGAAACGTCACTGGCGAAACTGCGTTGAAAATCATACCTCGGTTTACAGATCGTTATTTGACTAAACTAACTGTGTACATTAATTTTGTTCCTTCAGCTAAATTGGCATTTTGAAGAAAATAATAAAAGAAGGCTATTTCCAATGATGCGTCTAAAGATGCATTTTTAGAAATTGCTGTCAGCAGTTCGGTTTTAATTTGACGAAGCGTGCGCAAGCGAAGACACGACACATGCGCGCGCGGTTGCCATGACTCGTCGGTTCAGTGCGCGACATCGCTGCTTTGGTTATAAATGAGAACGTGTCCGGGACCCCGAATTCGGGTGCAATCCAAACCAGAACTCGGCAATTTTTATTTTTTTTTTCAGAATATAGGGGGCCTACAGCATTTACAAGGTTTAGGGTCATTTAAACTTCTTAAATGGTTAGTTGTAAAGTACCTGTATTTAGATTTTGAGCATTAAAGGAATTTAATGCACAAATGACAATGATGAACCAAACCTCTAAAGAGAAGCCTCGGTTAAAACAGAGGCCGCGCGCCCTCCGTTTGTGATGAGTCATAATACCAAACAGCATAATTTCTCTGAGATATCTTGTTTTCTCGCGCGGGAAATTGTCTCGTTTCGCCTCTCGCTTTCCGCCTCTCCACTCCGTGGTTGGATTTGAAAAACGCGAATTGAATGCCAATTGGATGTGTTCTGGCAGCGCACACCGGCCAAGATCAACAACTGAGGCTCCACGCTGTCTTACCCGGGCCTTAAGAACACTATCCACGGGCTTCAATCTCGCTCAAAACCCTCCACCAGTACTAGGGGACTCGGTATCTAGTGTTTCATTTTCCCCTCTGATACGAGGATCGTTTGGGCCGTCGATCTCTCAAGCCACTCTTGTCTCGTTACTGAAAGCTGCGGCAATGTTACCGGGCCACTTGGTCAACCCAAGACCCTGGACACGGCGTAAAGACAAGTCAACATCTCGCGTGTTTGAGAACATTAAACCTTCTTCTGAAATATCGGGGTATTGGATATCGACATCTGAAATACTATCGCTCTGCATGCCTATGGAGAAAAAGGTTAAGGGTGTTCCAAATAAGGCTTTGCACAAGTTATCTTTGACATTTCAACGGGCCGTGCAGTGTTTCAGCCGTGAGGGTGAAAGCAACGAAGAGTGGAAGTTGAAATTACCTGTCTCAAATACAACAACTCGAACGGGACAGGTTGAAACAGCAAGCTTTGTCTGGCTCTAGAGAAAATAAATATCCAACTGGAAAGGAAAACAAGAGCTCTCTTGTGAACAAAATTAAAGGGAAGCAGGCAACCCCAAAAGACATAAGTCGGCCTAAAATAGGCCCAGTTCGCTCACGTGCCGCAATTTCTGGAATTATTCCATGCAATACGGCCGTTTCTCAATAGTGCGCCACCAAGAGTTTGCAACGCGTTGGCCAATCACAATGTGTGAAAACTGTTAACCAAATGCGTGTTTGGAAAGAATCGACAGATTTTGTGCGTTGCAATTGGCCAACACGTTGCAAACTCTTGGTGGCGCACTATTTTGGATCGCCTGTATTTCAATCGAAACATGTCGAGTATTACCACATTAGTCGAACGTAACGAGATGATTATTCTTGGAATGATGCACAAACATTACCATCAACTGCTGTATGATGGTAATAATTCTATGATAAATTACTGAATCATGTTCACCCTAATATACCGTAGTTGTACTGCACGTGTCCGTTTGCCAGAATAAAACGCTCTTTGTATCGCTAATAATTCCCCACTCAAAAGTTACTTCAGTACTCAGTAATGGAAAATTACCTCTTGGGTACTCATGTCTTCCTTCTTAATAGATTTGGGGAAGTGGTTGGCACAGATCCAAGCCCTGACTCAAGTATGTTTCATCGGGCAGCCAAACAGTACTGGGGGAGAGACTGGAGTAAAAGGTCACGATTTCCCCCACACCGTTCCCATTTTGGAATGGTGGAAGGACCTGTAATTGGCCGCGTGGGTTAGAGTACATGCCTTCCCTCTGCAAATCGCGCTCCGCTGTAATGTTCCCATTTCCCAAATTGACACGAAGGAAGACCAGCGCACATGCCGCATGCGGGCAACTCATACCCCTCTTGCTAAATTTCTCTGCCGTACCTCTTCCTTGTCCATTCCCAGTCAAACATAAAATTGGAGACGGAGCGGGGCAGTAAATGGAGAGAAAGAGAAAAAGAAAACCTAATCAAAAGTGCAACTGGTGAGAGGTTTGTCCTTGTGCAGTCTGTGCTCAGTTGAGCGACGGGGAATCGTTTTGCTCCGCAATATCACAGGACATTACTTCGATAGTACTTTCCCGTTTTTACTTCAGCGCAAATAAAATCACGTCACAGTGAAGTGCCAAACCAGGTGAAGGTTAGCATATTTCAGCCATTTTGAAGAGAACAGTAAAGGTTTGTCTGCGTGATGCATTTCATGTAGTTTGTGGGGAAGGATGGAGTACGAGGAGAGCAACCAACTTACTCAGTGCCACCACGCCAAAATGTGCAGATCGATTGTACAGCGTCTTCATGCCGCATCATTCATTTGGTGAAGTTGTACCTGAGTACTTGTCCAAGCATCAAAGTTTCATTTTGTACCCAAGTCGTTTTTCAGAGCACCCCTGTGTTATCTGTTCCTGTACGCCGGAAATGTTCCGGCCAGCGCCAACAGCACCCTTACTGCACAACGGCACTGTCAGAAATCATTTGGCTATTTAAAATGAGATCTTACCCCCTTACAGCTATCCTTGGGGTTGCTTGCCCATACTTGCATTGTAGAGTAATTATATCTGAGGGATTTAACATCGCTTTATGAGGACTGGCATCGGGTCCCATCGGCATCAGCTTTCGCTCAGGACACCGGCCGCATATACCGATGACCCAGTGAAGAGCCGGTCCCACCTGCAAAATATATCCCTCGTCGGAAACCCTAACATGTGTTCGTGGAATCTGTTAAGGTCGTGTATTCAACTCCAGCTTGAAATCAATATTGGGGCGGGGAAGAAGAATTTAATTCAGTTTATTGCACCCCATTTTAAATCACAGAAGTTACCTGCGCAGCCCAAATGTCTCCCTTTTGCACAGCTGCAGTGCATGTAATATCCAAATTGACTTTAGCTAGGATGCTTGCTTTGGCATAGGCTCTAATTCAGATAAACTTGCAGTCTCAAAACATAAAACTTCTGTTCTGGTCTACTTATGAAACAATTTTGTCAAGGCGTTTACAGAAATAACTTGGAAATGAAAACGCACATTTTATGTTTACTGCGCAGGAGATATTCAAAAGTATTTTGCGCTGGTGCCACCAAGAGTTTGCCTCCGATGGGCCACATTTAAAATTACCTGCATTCAGTAGCTGTTTTGTTGCATTGTTTGCGTATGGGCACGCAAACTTGACGATTTAATCGTAAACATCTTGATTACTACCCATCATTTTTCAAAGGAAAACTTCCACTTTAATCAAGCCAGCCACGAATCTGCACAAGCTGTACGCAAAACTAACACCTCGCGATATGGACTGCTCCCTCGTACTGCAACCAAGGACGTATATAAAACACAAACAAACAAACAAACAAACAAACAAACAAACCTGGATTTGCAACGCCTTTGTATGAAAAAGAAGCCAACCAGCGGCCATTTTACCGAGCCGAATACAAAAGCGTGGGTTGGCTCCCTTCTATTGACGTCAGGAAGAACAAAGGCGAGCATTGCCGGGAAAGCTTTGTATTCGGCTCGGTAAAATGGCCGCGAGTGGATTCAATGACTATGTAAGCTGATTAAGGGCATTGCGAGTCCAGATTTTATCATACACGTCCGTGACTGCAACGTGAAAGTTGCATCTACGCGCTAAACTCTTGGTGGAGCACGAGCCACCGTACCGATTGTGGCCACGGTCCCATTTAGTTCATTAATGATGTTGCCTATGTCCGACAGAGATTGACTTTTGCTATATTGCATCGCGTTTGCAGCATTCCGGAAACGAAGTGGTTTGCTTTGTTTGCAGCAGCGAGCTCCTCCGATCATGAAGGAGATAACCTGGTTACAGCAGGTGTGCTGCCTTAATTCAACCCCCTTCCACCTCTCCCGCTTGGACTTCAGCCAACTCTTTGTCTTATCTCAGTGACTCGATCGATGCCTTGAGCTCGGCACCTTTTCATAAATATGCAACTTTGTTGTCTCAGCCTGCTGTCATTGCTCGACGTAATTATACGAGGCAAGTCCGAGACGTTCGTTCGCACCTGGGAATGTTTTGAGGTTGTCTTGCACACCGGAGATGCCAAGAATCCTTGCATTCCGGTGGGCCTGTCTTTGACAAAGACCTGTCAAAAAACATATGTTAAGCACGTTCCTCTTTCAGATCAATAAAGCAGATTACTGTCACGTGGTAACGCCATCTTCACAATGAAAACACCGAAATTGCCAGCCTAGGTGGACAAACAGGAAGTAAGACCTGTTCACGTTTGTATTCATGGACAATAATGCAGCTTGTAGACAAAAGACACTTTTGCGTCCCCTCTGTTTGTAAAGAAATCTCCCTCAGGTGTTCAACCAGATCCGACCTGAATTTTATTTTTTTTTTATGAAAAGGGGAAACTCGGCGACTATTTGAAGTCTTACGTTTTACAACAAAAGAAACGGTGCATTTACCAGGAATGAATCATGGCCTGGTTGCCAGCAGTATGTCAGGTTGTTTTTTCTAAATCCGGTAGCTCCAGAGCGTATCTGGGGTCCACTTTTAACGTTGTTTTGTTTTTAAAACTCTACTTACGCAAACATGAACATCCATTGGAGTTGCGGGTTGCTCTGACACCATGAAAATGAATATAAAATATGAAAAAACAGAAATAAAAACTGGAGTAACATTTAAAAAAGATGACACCCTGTAAGGGTTATTATTAAATAATTCGGAAGGGCCTGACCCCCCTCGAATAAATTCATTGATCTGCCCTTGAACATCTCAACGTGCATCGAATACCCGGGGCTCAACCCGCACTCTTTTGTGAGTCGTAAGCGCCTATTCTGTGAAACAGATTCACAAAACCAGTTATAGTGTAAATGTAAATTGTTTTTGTGAAATCAGTGTTCTTTGTGCATTTATAAAACCCCATCAAACTCCCTTTCCGTTGGTAGCTTGGTCAGGTTTGGAAATGGTGAAGTTGTGGCGTCTGGGTCAACCAGTGGTGTTCTGGGCATAAATTCGAAAGTCTAAATCGCGTTTGGCGCAAGTCTGTCACTCCCGTCCTCCCCCCCCCCAAGAAAAAATGGCAAGTGTAGCAAGAGACTTTTTTTACCAAATTGATGTCCAAAGTCGACTCACTTTCAAAATGATTTTGCTGAAGGACAGAAGTGCCTCTCCCGCTCAAGCGAACTGCAATACTTTTATTTCTTTGTATATCTTATATTGATTTTGCAGGAATATTTTTTTTACCTTGAATGTTTCACATACACGAAACAGCAGTTTGCGAGCAAAGTTAGTTGTCTGCAGAAGTCGCTGAACTCTTCTCAGCCTCGCGTGCGAGTCGGCGCAGTCCCAGGAGAGCGAGCACAACCGCACTTGCCCGTCCGCAACCGAACGAACAAGTGTCCTCTACCTCTATAACTCTATACCTTTGCGCAAAACAAGTAATAACATTTGCAAAAGAGCCCGGCACCCCGACAAAGGTAGCCAAAGCACGGCGTGAAGGTCCACCGGCTACTTGTATTAAAGTTGTCCCCGTGCGATTGACCGGGCAGGCCGGGGGAAATTTAACTGCTTTTCCCCAGAGACGGAATTGCAATTCGGGTATATTTTATTTTCATTAATGACTGTTTGTTTATCCTTCTTTCTTTCCTCTTCGTCTCTATTTTTTTCCATAATCCCACGTAGATCCGATCAATGTTGTATCGTTTATAGTGATGGTTATAGCACAATAAGATGTGAAAATAAAGACCAGACTTACCTTGACAGTGTTCGTTTAATTCAACGCTTATAAATGACTCATGCTAAGTACATATGTAAAGTTCTCTTCCAATATTGTCGTACTTGACATTTTCTCATTTACCGAGCTCAAAGTCACTGACCTTTCAGGCAACATTTCTTGACGCTGATAGTTCAATAACGACATTTTATTCAAACGTCTTGGAGTGCGCTAACTGCATTCGAGGTCAACGTCACTTCGATTGAGTATACTTGGGGTCGTTGTTCCTCCGCCTGTTTTGGAGATATGACAAAAGCACAGGTTACTTTCGCCAATTGTGAACGAACATCGGTTGGTTTCACCCCGACGCTAGAGATAAAGCATACGTATTGTGTTCTTTTGGCTTGAAACACCCGCCAAACTCATTGCAGAATCAGGCATCGAGGCGTCAAAGAAAGAGAACGTCATGGGTATGCGATGCTACAGACAACAGTAATAACTTGGAGCATGCGGGTGTAACACATACTGTACCAAAAACACGATATTTACGACTTTTTGGGGTCTCTCATTATGGATACCTGAAACCGCATCCACCAACCACCAACCACCAAATCTCCAACCACCAGTCAAGAATTTCGCCCCAAATCCCACCGTTAAAGCAGAGGACATTTCACACTGTGCCTCATGCAAGAAACATTATTCCGATTGTCGTATCCTTTTGTTTTGATTCATTTTACTATCGGTTAATCGTATGATAGGGGGATGAGTGTGCCGACCAGGGTACATAACGCAAAACAACGGTGAAGGAAATCGGCTATTGATGTGCATTATGAATTGGTTAAGGAATGTCAGAACTGAATCCTGTGGAGCGAAGCCTAAGTTTGAACTGCTATAACGGCTATACCTTTTGCAGTGCGTTGTCTCCATATTAAGCACAATGTCTGCTATGGTTGCTCTGTTATTACGTTATATGAACTAAACAGTTGCCAGGGTGATTCAGAATTGGATATTATCAAGACTCTTAACCACAACATATTGCCTATGACAGCGATACCATTACGCGAACATGGCTACCTTTGAAGACGCTTCAAGCATGAGGATATAATGTGAGCAGCTTCGTTGCAGACATCCGCTGTCCAGAAATCTCGGGTTGAGCCCGCGTATGGCTCCGGGCTTAGCCGAACACCCGCGTGGTGTTGCCGCACGCTACCGTTTCGAAGCTTATTTCCAAGAGTCTTTCAATCTGCGGCCTCAGACCTCTGTGCGGGGGGGGGGCTTTCGAAGCCGAGGGGAAAGCTAAAGCTCATAGAAAGCTGCCGAGAAGGCGCGTAATCTTTGATCTAGCATCCTGTCCGTGGCCCCCAAGCCACCTACTGTATCGTATTGCTGTTCTGCGTGTTCCCCCCACAAGGGACCCTGTTGCCTCCATCCATTTTGTTCTTTCTTTCGCTGGACGATGACTCCGCACGCATACCGGATCAGATCTTCGGTGGCTGGTTTATATGCGGGTGTGATATGGCATACGGCAATTTAAACCCATCTCGTGGTTATCCATCGAGCCATGCAGCAGGTATTACGGGGTCTAAAATCATGCATATTCGGCTGTTGCATGTGTGTGTCATCCAACGCTATGGCTAATGACTGACCGTGTCTTTTTGTTCTATCCTCCATTTTTTGGCAGACTTCCCACAAAACTATCTTTGCTGCACTCAGAAATCTATTTGCCAAAGTCAGAGTGTCAACGTTCTAATTTCTTAACATTGATTGAATGGACATGAGTCTCCTCATTTATGGTGTTGTTTGATTCCTATAACGTTTGCCGTCTGGAAGCAACTTAGTCTAGTCCCTAGCATCTAGTGCATGCTTAAAAGAAGATTCTTAATCCACGATAACAAATGTTTTACGCACGTATTCGAAGCCGTACAAGTGGCTGAGCAAGCAGCAGAAAATCATGTGTGATGGTTGCATCTGCTAAATAATATGTACTACGAACCGGTCTCATTTTCTGAGACCGAAAAGCTTTGGAGTACAGATACTGAGAGCGTTGAGATTAATCTGAGGATTTTGGTCGTGGTATCATTCGAACAGTGTTTCATTTTTGTGGAAGGGTCTGAATACGGGTATTTCACAATAGTGCGCCTCCAAGAATTTGGAACTCGTTGGCCAATCACAGTGCGCGAAATCTTTCATACATGCGCTTGTCTTTCTCTGTGGGAATTACGCATGCTCAGATTTATAACTAAAAGTTCTCTGCGAGGTACAACAAAGCACGTTACTACAGTGCAGGACTGGTTAATTTGAATACATAATCGGCAAAACAGTTGGGTCATATTTAAATGAAAAATGACGTAGTGAAATAGTCAAGAAGGTAGCCAACTGTGGCGATTTTAACGCAGGCTGCATATTGTCACTATTTTCAATCAATTCAGACATCTGGAGGGATATTACACATTAGGATTGCACTGGTCATTTTCACTGGACTTTGAACTCAGCCTGCGCCGGGAAAGGGAAACAGTTAATGCTCTGGCTGGTTGCTGAAATAATGGCGCTTGATATCAAATGAAATTTCTCTAAACCGCAGCACTGCTGGGGCATGGTAATAACACACCGTCATTTGGGCGCGTTTTGCTGCAGAAAAGTAGGAGACAGGAGGGCAGGCGAGAGGAAGGACGGTCAGGTAATGAATATCGATACAGCGACCGCCTAAAATACAACCAATAAAAGGAAGGAGCGTGAGACTGCAGTGCCGCTACGATGACCAGTGACATCTCAGCTAGGTGGACTTCACAAAGCGTAGTTTCCCGGAGGGCACCGTCTAAGTGTCACATGCTCTTGGGAGCTGTTGGTCACAAAACAATATAACAAGGCAGTTTATTGGTCAGCAGCTGTCATGTGACTCCTTTGAGTTTGGTAACTGAGCCTCGATTGGTGAAAATCACGACGACAGGATGACAATAGCATGTATCTGCCATGTAGGTTAATCCCAAAACCTTCGCTGTACACACGCATATATATTCCCTCTATACCAACTAGTGTGTTCGTCTTTTCCCGTGGACTAGGTTATCATTATTCAGGTGAAATCTTAGGAGCTTATTATTCCTTTGATGTTGGATGTATTTTGACAGCCTGTATGCGCAAAGTGGCCTTGAGGCATGGGCACGCATGTTAGTCTGTGTGACAGAGGAAACTCCGGTTTCATTTCGAAGGCCAACAACCAACGGCCGATGGAATATGACCATTAGTGTGTACATGTTTAATAAACATTTACAAGTTTCTAAATGAAGCTTATAGCGGTGTCATTCTAACGTCTGCGTTATGCGAAATAGCATGGGTCATCCTTTTGACATTCCCGGAGATTTAACGTGGTTCGATAAGCCTTGACGGTATGGCTGTAATTTTATTTATAAACAGCCTCAGAGCATTAATGACCGGGTAATGAGAAAATGCCGCGAAATATTGTGTATATAGTCCTTGTTTCCCTGGCAGCCCTTTTATTATGTTGTAAAAAGTGTTGTTTTATGAGTTTTAAAACAAAAAGTACTATGAATATTTCTTGTGCCTGTTGTGCATCGGAAGGGGATAGCACTAAATTTAGCCTACAGATTTTAAAAACATTGCGAGAAGATTGTTATTTACTTGATGACTGCTGAAATCGTCACGATTTGGTTGTACATTTTGGTGGCGTTTTCGTCGTTTCACAATGCATTTAGGGTCAGATTTATCTTTAAAGTTTCACAGAGTACTGCACGACAATTGAGATCTAGTTTAATTTGTAAATTAAAATCTAAACAAATGTCCAGTGTCCTAAAGAAGAAACGGAACTCGAAACGAACGAAGAAAGGCTAGTGCCATCAGTATGCAACAACGAAGTAGCTACCGGCCGGTTGGGAGGTGGAATGATAATTTTTGCAGCTGCAAAATACCGACGTCACCTATCTCGCGCCGACAGCGTGGCGTGGCTAGCCAAAAGACGTTGAAGGCTTCTTCGACTTGGCACTTTACTTTCGCGACTAAATCGAGGCATTATGGGTGACCTTAATTTTCGAACACGAGCCGTGCGTGAGGGCAATACAGTGATTCTCACGAAGGAAACTGTGGCAGAAAGGAGGACCCTTCTTTGTGTCGCGTATGGCGTTATTCGAGCGCCTCGCCCATATCTCCCACCATTTACGTTCGTACAGTAAATGTACAGTGTATTTTGAGGTGCAAGGAATTAGAACATCACTTTGGCATTTGACTCTTTAAACTGGACACCACCGAGGCCTGGAAACAGTAAGTAATTAAATACCCCTCGGGGTAAAAATGTAGCTTGTATTTTTCCTCTCCGCGTCTAAAGGTTAATGTAGGTCTTATTGAAATTGTCCGAAAATGCCAATCTGTGCGTGAAGACGAGTACATTTCGACAACGTGCATTAACAATCGCCTATGGGCTCTTATCGATGCCATTTTCCACACTGTACCGTCCTAAAATCCGAGATAATGCACATCGATGGAAGCCTCTAGAATTCTGTTTACGCCACCCGAAGGCCGGATGTAGGAGAGTTGTCTCTTGAGGCAGAGGTATTCTGCATCAGATAGGTGGACATTATTTTCTGATGGACACTCGACGACGACAACAGACTATAAAACGCAAACCAGTCATGCAGTGGTCGGGCGCAGGCGACGATTGTGTGTACGCGGTTCTCTTTGAAAGTTACCAAGTTAATAATGGAATATATCTCCCACGACCGGCGCCGCGGTACTCTCTCTATATAACGTTACCTTTTTTTCCGTGGATGGGGACCTAATGCGGCCTGCACTTTAGGACAACGTGCCATTTTGCCCTTTGGTGATAGCGTAGGAATTGCATTTTCAACTTTGTTAAGGGTTAGAGAAGTCCCAACAAGCACAGGCGCTCACAAAAAGGTCCAGTGATCGAAATTTATAGTTCGTTCTGCGGTCAGAGTGAAACTTTTTCCATCTGTAGCGTTTAAGCACTGCAGACCCCAACGCGCTAATAAAAAAAATCACTTTCACATCTCCCCCCCCCAAAAAAAAATGGAAAGAAATTCATTAACGCCGGGGAAAAGCCTGCTTGGAGATGCTTCGGTAACAAAGTCTATCGTATTATACACACAATGCCTGAAGAAAATTGTCGACAAGCATCAAATGCATTGCAACATTTAGGAAGAGAAGATGGGGGTCACACTGACAAGAAAAGGACCGGACAGAGACCTCAAGCCGTTGCTCGAGACGAAGAACCCGAGACTGCGTCACACCGACTGGCCAAATTATGTTTCCTAGTTACAATCGGTTCCAAGAGGTTATCTGTCGTACGTATTGATTTTTTTTCTGATCAACGCAGCATTTGTGATGGAGTGGCCAGATTTGATTAATTTGTGATCTTGACAGGTTTTTCCTAATCTGTAGAGTTCTGTATCGTGATGATGTTGGTACTGTGACGGAGTTAACGGAAGATTCAAGTACATTGCTTCAGCAGCATGCAGCTTAATTGTCTAATTTGTCCCTCTAACTTTAAGAAGATCTTTTAAGGGGCAGAAGTTGCTATGGTGACTCGCTGGTATCGCCACTTATCAGACGATGGAATATATTTTGCGGAAGGCGTTAAAACATTAGACGTGTTAGTTCCGTATTTCTGGTAAGTCTGTGATCACTCAAGATGGAGCGTCGTTTAAGACTGTACAGCAAAGTACTTAAAAATAACGACATTATGTCTTTAAAAATTTCCTAATTGAACCCCAGTACGAGAAACCTCATGGAGATTGTTTCATTTTCTCATATACATACAAACTACGAGAGAACACTATTAGTGTGACGACAAAGGCAGCACGAACGGCTCACCAAACCGTGATGTCTGGAACATTGCAAATGAAATTAAGGGACGAAGAAAATATATACGGGTTGCCCACCTTTCAACGAAACATGCTCTTCTCCGTTATTTCGTGGATTTTACATTCAGAGTTTCATTTGGAGAAACTAAATATCATTCTAAACTACCTTAAGACACGCCAGTCAGTGTGAGCAGCTGTCAGCAACCAATCCTCTCATAGGGGAAAGATAAAACATTGAAGTCTTCGGGGCTTTGCATTTCTCTGCACGCAACAAGAAAGTTTCATAACAAGGCTTTTTGCTCTATAACTGCCTGCCTAGGAACTTTTCCAGTAAACAGTTCCCATATTTGGCATGTTTCATCACAAATCTCATCCCTCGCGTTGATGATTGTAGGTTTTTTTACCCGGCCAATACCACACAGATGTACGCCGATAATTCCCCGTAATCCTGTTCAAAATGGAATTTTCTTGCATTTTGAAAAAAAAACCAAGAACCGGCAAAACAGCTCATCAGCTTTGAGTCTCTTCCCTTATAAGCCGGATGAATTCAATCCTTCGTCATTCGTTACTTAAGCAACTCCGCTAAGTCTTTGGCTCGGGGCAACTCATAAACCATACCTGATGTAAGAAGAAAAACTAGCTTTTGCAGGTTCTATTTTTATTTGTGATTTGGGACTTTCTCTCGTGTAGTTTCGAAAACGAACATGTTCGGGACATTTAAAAAACCGAACGTCTTTCGGTCGACCCCATTGCTCTAAATCTGAATCTTAGAAGAGAAAAACGAGAGCACAGTTACGAAACAAAGGCCTTTTTATGCCGTAACTGTTGTAGTTTCTAAGCAATTATGAAGGCAGCCTTGGCTTGGCTGAACTATGTTTGTTTTTATTCAGTCAATTTAAGGGAGACTTTAAAAATTAGTTTGTCATATTTTAGATGTACGACACGACCTCCATTTTGGCACAGATTTTATTGAAACTCTAGAAGAAATGACAAAGGTTTTCTAATGGAATTTCTGATTGCCACACAATAGTCGCGGGGAGCCAACACAACGTATCCCACCCATGTCATGGCCAATTCGTCAATATAACAAGATCCTAATAAAGTCGACTGTTAGTACAATCGACTTCAAAGGAAAGCCGACGTTAATACGAAACCTTCGGCACGACATTCGCTACGTGAGCCAGTTCGGTATTTGAACCGAAGTTCTTCCGGGGTCATTCGGACGTGCATGTCGGTCTTCCCGATCAGTGCAGCCCCACGCGGACTCACGGTCGTGTTTTGTTCCGAAGGGCCTTGCTTTTTTTTGGGGGGGGGGGGTGATACCGAAACGGCTCGTTATCAAAGTCATTTCATTGGAATCTGTTACCAGAATGTTGCTTTTGCTCAACGAATTCACTCACGTTGTCTCGTTCGCATCGAGTGTCAACGACAGGAGTGTCCATGCAATGGTCATCAAAAGCAAAGAAATAGCTATCCGGTGGGAAGGGTCGCAAGAACCCTTATACAAGATAACTCAGGCTCATTTGCTCATTGTATTTTTAAAAACCACTGCAATTTATGGTAGGGCGCCCTCCTGTGGCACGGTTAGGGCCCGCAGAGTATACAGCAGATAATCGACCCCAAATAACTCCCCCTCCCGATTTTTGCTCTTTTTTCTAGACGTTATTCCCGGACCCACACACTTTCATCCCCCCTCTCTCCGATAGCTTCGAGAAGCAGTGTTGTCCCCAGACGAACTCCGCGCAGCCACCTGCCGTGTGATCTTGAAATATTAACCTGCAAAGAAATATGGATCAGTTTAGCCTAATGCGTCAAGATCACTGTTTTAAGTGCACCAAAATATATGGCACTGCTTCGCCAGATGATACACTCATTAGATTTATTGCCATATTCTCCTCATTGCAGGTGAGTTGTCAATTTTGTTAAGATATACACGTTAGAATCATTCGTTGGAAATGGGAAAACTGAGGTACAGTGCATCTTTTCATAATCACCACCTAGGAGCCTTTGTCGTTACATATGTTGCGTATGTTAATTTCGGTTTGGTTTGGTTTGATGACTTTCTGTTCATGCTGGTACCAAAATTCTCTCAAACAACAAGCGAGACTATAATAAAGCTGGAGGTTTCTTGGAAGACGAACACCAAGATGTAAGACAGCTTGGTATTAGAATCGAGTCAGGCGATTGGCAGAAATGAAATGCATGGACCGAAGACTTGTCCACAAGCCGTTGAATGTTATACCCCGTCCGCCGGTAGATCTGATTCTCAGCACGAGCCCTGGAGGTGCCCTCACCCCGGCCGAGGTAATTCAAGCCCGACATAAAGCGTTGGTGGGCCTTCGGAGGGTCGGGTGCACGCGTGTTTAGTCCCTGTCAAACTTCACATGTCGAATTGAAGCTGACGCCGAGGGCGTCAAGGTACTGCGAGGTGTGTGACAGGGAATTATACATGAGGTGTTTTGTGCATGTGAGCAATTTTATGTGCTGAAGATTGTATGCATGTGCTAATAGTCTATCGGGCAGCAAGCCTTCAGAACCTTGATACCACTCACATTTGAATAGATTTGATGAAGGAGACGCATAGCTTCGTCCAGATTTAGCAATTACCATTATGCGAAATCTGCATACAACAAAAATTTTGTGCCTTTTTGTCAGCGACATTTATGTTATCATTTTGTTGGATTTTACCTCATAAAATTTCACCTTTCTCGTTATTGTCAATAATAAATACTTATTCCAGCAACCCAGCAATATTCTCACTCCTTTCACTTTAGACTTATCTTCTGTTGAAATGATTTATCAACAATCAGCCGAAGACAAGGGATATTTCCAGTACTCGTAGTTTAGAGAAAAGACAATGTCTCGGTCATGGATATTGTTTCTTCAAATGAATTCTTAAATTTCAAATTATAGTTTAGCTTCAATCGTCATTATTTTATGCAGAAGGTTAGATAAGATGATATGTGATCGAACATCATAATATTCTCGGGTTGAAAAGCACTTAGTTCCATGCCGTATCCATGGTAACGCGGCAGACCCGGATTGACATATCCAATTCAATTCTTCCCCCTCGGCAAACAAGGGACTTTGTTTGGGGGACCTTGATCTGTTGGCTCAGACCACAAAAAGGCAAGGTTGTGAAAACTGGCGAAAGGTCCTACCTCGCCAATTACAACCGCCGAAAAAAGAGCAGGGGCAAAAGTGGAAGCGGGAAAAGATGAGATAGGGCTTAAGATGACAGCGCGCACGCGATGCTGTCGCAACCAACGTGTGTTGCAGAGTCACATCACAGATTAGAGAGCAGATAGGGAATATTGCGGGGTTGCAGGTGCTATTTAAAGGAGGATCTACAACGCCTTGAAGAGTGGATATCGATGCATATCTGTAAGTGATGCCTCGTCGTTTTAAGAAGGAGCGAAAATATCCAGTTGCAAGTCCGAAAACACGAAAATGAAACCAAAAATTTTCCATCCAGTGATCCCATTTCAGAAGCTATAAGTAGTAACCATTGAAATGCTATGCAAATGAAATATCGTTTCGTGTTTTGTATATAGCTCCTCTGTTGTTCTTGTCTTTATTTTTACCGATTCTTGATTCGCCCATTTGTGTTTGTTCCCTCGTTCGAAGTCTGATCGCAGAAACATGCAACACCCGGTATCTTTGCCATGCTTTTCTTTAAAACCGCATGAATGCGCTTCTGATTTGTACATTTGTATTTCCAGGAACATACACGACTGCGCGTTACTCGTTTGCTGAAACCATGTCTTTGACATGTTTTCTTGAAATTCACGTATGAATGCACCGGAAAATAAAACTGACATGTGAAAATAAAGGCAATTACATGTAGAGAGTGGAGGTAAATTTAATACATTAGCATCTACGTTTTTGTTATACTTATAAAATAAACCATGTCGTGTATAAATGATACATGCACGCACAAATACCTGTCAGCGTCCACATTTACATCACTCTACACCAATTATCAGAATCTCTGTGTTAAAAAAATGTTAAATAATTATGTTCTTGCAACTGTAGATATTAATGTGGTATATATGCATATACAGGTACATGAGTAATTATGCAGAAATATTTATCTATTCAGATTTTGATACGGATATTATCTACGAGGTATTCTGTCATCTTGTAAAAAGCCTTCCTGTCAAACTTATTCCAGGCTTATGTTGTAGCTGCGCAACGAAGCTTTAAGTAATTGATTTAAGCTACACAAAGCCTCAATAAAAACATAAACACGATTTTTTTTTCGCGCCATAACCAGCGGAGACATGCATTCCGCTTGCGGCTCACGTTTTTTTCCCGCCTATAAGCCTTGCGACACGGCCAGTGCGTGTGCGACTAAGCGTGCCTAATGCAACAAATGTTCAATTCAGCCGGAGCGCCGGGCGCGTGAAATGATTTGTCAATTTCCATGTAGATTTGGCGCGCTTTTCCGGCGAGGCATGCAGTTGACTTCTTCGTCGGCGATGATGCAGGGCTGTGACGGGGACTTGCGGTGCAATGGGACGCTTCACTGGAAGAGAATTTGTTGTTGCATGGAAGTCAGATCTAAATTCCATGGGACAAGAAACAGCGTAATTACAAAAATAAAATATATCTTCTTTTTCTTTCAGATTGCATCACAACCTGAAAAGTGTATTTATATGTTAATGGTGGGAACATATAAAACACTCCTTATCCTTGTTCAGTCTACGCCATATGCATTCCAAGACTTATTATGAGCAGTAATTTTGAAAAAACGAAGTTAAATGAACCTTTCTACTGGACGTCCGTTAAAGAAATAAAATATATCGTATACAAGACAAAAATAGTAAGTGTGCATAATGTAGATAGTGTCCTTTTTAAAAATTCTTTCAGTCATGTATAGTTATTGCCGTCGACGAAGATCGCGTCTCACATTGCCTCTGGTCATTTTTTCAGCCTGACCATGCCAAACGATTTTTCATCAGACGTTTTGTGTTACTTCCTATATTCTCTCTGGCCCCGATTTTTTTCCTTACGTGAAGTCGGTATGAAACATGACACAAATTGCATGACATTTAAGACCATACTACATTGCAAGACTATGGAAGCTACGTCCTTATTAAACCGCGTGATGAGAGGCTCGCGGAAGGTAAAAACACGATAGGCCTATGCTAACTTCATTGGCGCTCATAACGTCAGAACAAATAAAACCGCAAACTTAAGTAAAATCTGAATGACCGAAGAAGTAAAAAAAAAGATAATGTGACTTTTCAGTTTGCTGATATGTATAGGAAAATAAATAAATTATATAAATGTTAAAACTATATTTAAAATAATGTTCCTAATGCTAGTCATGAATGTTAATTAAACAAAACCAGAGACTATGAAAAAAAATCTTTACTTATGTTCATTTACCCGCTCAGCTACTGAAGCAGCTCTGACTATAGTTCGCTCAAGCACACGAAGAGATTTTTTCTCGCTGTTTTCCTGCATCGCACGTAAAACAGAGAATTCAAGCTTCGAAACAAAGCAGCAATTTCCGCAACGTCTCTTTTGTAGGAATCATTTCATGTATAAATTTGGTACACTGGCTACGCGCGGCCGCAAGTGCAACGAATCAGTTATTAGATGAAAACCAGCGATATTAAAATGCTCCGCTATCATAAGAAAGTCGTTTGAAAAAATTGCTTGGAAGTCTTTATTAAAACCTTGAATTTTTTTTACAATTGGTGTAGAGAGCACCAACATTTATTGAAACCGAAAAAAAAACTTTTTTTTTTAATTCAACTGGATATCAGCGCAGCCCGTGAAGAATCACGAACATAATCAGTTCATCGTTTCGCATAATGCAAAACGAGATTTTAACCTGGGAAATCATCACGTAATGAAACACTCACCTCCACAGTTTGTGAGTAAAACTGGCATCTCCATCAATCGATATTGCTTTACTGCGATTTTCCAGTTTTCATTAAATGACACTTTTGTATGATTGCTATGATGCCTTTTTGCTAAGCTCATGTAGGGAGAGATGGTACACTGGGGTAAAGTTATACGTTACATGAGATGAATTTTACATCAAGCCAGACAACCCCTGCTAACGATCAGAGTTGAAAGAGTCAACAGCATATTATTTTCATATTTATCAAAAAAAGAGAGAAAAACATTTTGAAGTGTCTCATATAAATTCTCGCTTGCCTACGCGTTTTTGAAGGCAGATGTTTTGACCAAAGGTGTGGTTACCTCACCATAGAAGCCTGGAAGGCTTTGTGTAGAGGATGGCCTTTCGTCCACTGCTTCTTGATTGACGCGGACAAAAAGAGAAGCATCTGTATTATTTTACGTGTATGACAAAATGCATGTGTCCTTCTGAGGGAAACTTGTGTGTTTCCAAACCATGGAGATGTGATCCCACTCCCGAATAATACCCCCTCATTGTCCCGTGGAGGGGATTGCCCAAGTGTGATGCTGTTCCCACAGAACATCCAATTAAGCTCCTCAAGACGTTAATGAGGCCACACTAAGGATGCTATCAAAAGGTACTAATTAGGCAAGTTTGCCTGTCGAAATTGCTGCAGCACCCCCATACAAAAAAAAGAAAAAGAAAAAAATGTGGGTACCTGCCTGAGAACGCGGTCAGAAATGCTGGCAGACCCCAATTATCCGTCAGGTTACCAGGGGAGTAATTGGGGGAAAGAGGCACCATCTTCTCCAGGCAAAAGATGCTTAATGACTTCCCCGGATCGGGAGGAGAGAGAGCGTGCAATTACATATCGGGCTGAGAAAGTGGTTGTCATGCGGTTCGGGCAATTTTACGGTTTTGATGAAAAGACGACCTCGTGATGTAATGGATGAAACGCTCAGAAAGACTGGAGCCCCACTCATTATTCGAGCTGGAATTAGACGGGGGACAATACTGGGAAGGCCTACGTGGCTCTATGCCGTGTACGTGTCGTTGTAAAACTTCGTTTATTCCGGAAGTCCATTATTTCACGAACTTCGTGTCTAAAACATATGGGGCAAAGTAAGTTACATTGGTGGAGAAAAGCAACTATATGGAAGAAACGCTCGTGGGCTTGTAAAGGATGTCTGTCAAGAAATTTGGGCGATATTTTCAACGCCAACAATTGTTACCCCCTTATTTCCCAGACAGCAACCAACCGCCATGGAAACTAACAACGAGAAAGCAGCACATGTATAAGAATAGACAATCATGTATTAAAGTAAAGTTTAACGTTGACAGAAGGAAAATGACGGGTAAAACGTAGATGCCTTTTGTTTTTTCCAGGGAGGGGGTAGTCTTGAAATGGACGGCAGAACAATACTTCAACAGGCTAGTTTTGTTGTGTTGGATTATTTCATGGTTTAATCAAGGAAGCTGCATTCCCTAATAAACGGTACGGTACATGGTTACGACACATCTGTGAATGATTGCTAAATCTAATTTCCTGAAGCCATCTCACTTTGAAATACGTAAACGATCCAGCCTAGCACAGCCCCGTTTAAAAATAGCTAAAACTGAATTTATTACCTATCAGCAGATTTGAGCAGAAAAGTTGCAGTTCCCATTTTAAATATTTCGGAATTTTTTTGTGAACATCTTTAATACCAGTATATCTAGAACAGCATTCACTGTAAATATATTTCTGATATAGCTTCCTATAATAGGTACCTTTTCCTTTTCCGCTAAAACGTGAGACAATATTTCAACCCTCATCAGTCATCATAATGATTATGCGTGATATGGCGGAAGATTGAGACGGGTTCCCTTCGCCGTCTGCTGGCTGTCAATCCCTTCCCGCGTGAATCTGATTACGGAGGTTCCATCGGTCCTCGCGAATTTGAGCCCTGACGTGGGACAAAACACCATATTTATGACAGGTTGTCGAGTCACTCGGGGCCGCCATAAACGCCCGGATATCGACCGGCCGGGCTCGCATCAGACCCCCACGACACCGGAAAGTCCAGCGCGCTGAGCGACGCAAAGTCAATGCAGCCGCCGAGGATCGATTTTACTATAGGATTTCCCGCCGCTCCCTCCCGTCTCCCATTGGAGCTCGCGCGCGAGAACTGGAGACGCGGAGGAGACAGCAGAGGGGGAAAAGTCCTCGGTTTGACCACAGTCACATTTGCAAAGAAATAGTCCCCCTCGCTGCCTTGTCAAGCTCTTGCTCCCGTAGCTTTGTAGACACTGGCAATTGCAGAAGATTGACAGAACAGACACGAGATTTGGGAAACAGGCAGAGGAAACAGATTGTTCTGACCTTTAGGTTAGTCGTTATGCAGGGATCTTCCCTTGTACATGTTAGTGTGCGAACATTACCCGTGATTTTTTTTCTCCTTTTGTGTGTGCTTTGTTTTGTTTGATTATTCGCATTGTGCAGAATTCATTTTTACATCGTGGTCATTCCTATGAATGCAGTCATTCTTATGAAACCACTTGTTCATGGGAGGGTGGTGTGTTTTTTTCACTGACCTCTCAAAACGTTTGAGGGATCCATTCCCCATTCAAGTCGTTATTTCCTATTCACCGAGTGTTATTTATAAGAAAAGTAAATTATCCAGTTGCCTTCCAAAATCAAGCACAGTTTTAACGTTCTCATACATACGTCGTGTTTTATATATAATTATTTGGAAAGCTTCGTCCTAAGCCTGCAGGAGCGTTCCCTGAGAAGGCATTTAAATTTCAACTTACCGTGCAGTACCGAGAACCCTACATTTCCTAACAATTTTGCGTCCATGTTTGCACAAGACCTTACTCCTCATACAAAGGACTCGACGGAAAAATGCGCGCCAATGATTCTACTTTTGCAGCCTGCTTGATAAAGCTGGCCTTTGAACTGAAAAAAATTAACTATTCCTACAACTAAAACGCTGGTAAAGTTTTTGTTTAACACGGCTTATGTGATGCTTTAAGTGACAACTCTCAAAAGTTTAGCCGAAAAAAAGTACATCATATTATTTCTTGTTGCTTGGTTCGGGCTTTTACAGCATTCTTACCCAGGGAATTTCGTTAGAGAACCTCTCCTGTTAAATCTGGCGCATGCGTGTTGTCGGTGTGCGCGAACAAAGAAAGAGAAAATGAAGATGGCCGGGCCAAGGAGGGCAGATAGAGAGACCAACAAGCGGGTTGTAGGAGAACGACGGTAGGCCACACGCTGCGGCTGTCATAATAACGCCCAGCAGATCGCCTGGCCTAATTCAGAGCAAATTCAATTCGGGATTCCGATCAAACGGAAATATAATGGCGATTTCACGCTCCGGATGGCCCACAGAATATATTAAGGAGGTGGGCTGCAAGTCAGATGAACCAAGTCAGTTCAGGATTGCGGCCTCTTCGTAAGACAGTCTCCCATTATTTCTTATTTCGACGTTCCTTCGGGTTTATATACTCTTGCGTTAATGAGATACCCCCTAAAATGATAACAGTGATGGATATCTCTATAAAGTGAGCTGCCGGTAGCAAAGAATGATATTTATCGTGAGTATTTATAAAGTGGATATAGCCAATGATACTGCTGGCCTAGTCGATGTTTCACTCACTCTTACCCTTGTTCACTGGGCCAGAATACCAATGGGCATCTGATATCTAATTCCCTCTACCTCCGGCCTCTGCCCTCATCTGAACCCCAATCATAGTTCTGGATGAGGAGAAATATGTAGGGGTGTAAAAAGTGACTTGCCTACGGTCGCCTGGTTCACACCTTCCCCACGAAGAAAAGCCCAAAAGCAGGGATCTGATTTGTTCCCAGGAACCAGAAAGGTGGAACAATTTTACCCCGTTTCCACGCATTATTACCGTGGGAAATTTGGTTTCGACCTCTTTGCTCAGCTGTAATAAAACGCACCAAATAGCTGCTCTGTGCTTGGAATTTCAGAAACCGTAATCTCTCCTCTCTACAGGGGGATCCTGCCGTCACTTTCATGCCAGTAAGATTGGATGACTACGCTGACCCGATTTCTTTCCCGGTCGTGGCATTTGAAATGATAATTTTACCCCTTTGCCGACGCAGCGGACGCGAGCCCAACTTTCCCGCACAACAATAGCGGTTGCGAACCCCCCATACATCAATATGGATAACTGAGTGTTTTCCCAGCGGGTGGTAGAAAGCAAATTGGCTGTTCAGTAGCAAGAAACGGCAACGTGTCTTTTGAAACAGCGTAGGCCCAATGCTGATGCGTGTATTGGATAGAAAAGCCCAAATTACAATTACATGATGTCCACATTACTTTAGGAATCTGTTATTTCAGATTTTATAGTAACCTTATGCAAGGTTCTAACAAAAGTTCAGACTTGAATCTGGAATGCTCGTTAAATTCATTTGAAATAAGAATACCACACAATGTAACGTCTATTATTTAAATCTTAGATCCGTCTCACAGAAGACCTTGAGAAATAATTTCTATCGTTCTCGACATATTTATTGAATATGTCACATTTGGATAAAGTGTAGGTTTAAAATTTTATCGTATACGTCGGGAGAAAGAGTTGAGGTTATTACAAAAGCACTTTTATCAAATGTTCTGCTTCAGGTCGTATTAAAAAAGCACGTGCCGTTAGAAGGCAGCAAATGATCTATAAGAGCCACCGCAAGTTTAAGCTGCTCACATACATATTGAAAGCTTTTATCGGCATCCAGGCACCGCAGCCTTATGCCCGCAAGGCCTTTTAATGTTTCATGTATTCAACAGCGCAGTAAAACATGCTGCAAAGATAAAGAAGACAGTGGTAAACGTTGTCGAAATCGATGTACCGAGCATAAGGTGGCATTTCATGAACGTTGCTTATCAAACCGTTGCCTGGAGAACCAGATCTAGAGTTTTTTCTTGAATAACTATATATTCATGAAGCAATCAATATTGATAGCTATTCCATACCCCAACACGAAGACACACACACAAATGCGATGGACAAACCACCGAGTGGGATTTGTGGATAAATTGTAGTTTCTCATTTCCGTGCGATTCCCGCCAAAAGCACCCAGCTTAAACCCCCGCTGAGCACCCGACGAGCTTTTCTGAGAAATCCCCCGAAGAGTCGTTGGACCCACTGCTCTCGTCTAAATTTTACATGCACTTGCCCGCTTAGTAATGGCCCTCCGAGTCCCTCTAAAACACAGCATAAATTTTCGCGCCCACTCAGCGCTGCGATTCTAGTATAGACTTTGATCCGGGGCAGCATACACCGCGTCTGATTTCCGCTATCCCCATTTATATGCCGGGGAGAATAGTCCTCGGGTTTTAAGCCCCATCTGTAAATGAAGATAGATGGTGGGCCCGCTTCCGGCAAAGAGGCTCCGTAGTGAGATTTAGTGCGCGTATTAGCTCAGGCAGACCCAATCGTTGAGAGGCTACTCTCGGAGCATTTCTTCTCCTCAAGCGTGCCGGCGTCTTGTCGTTTCTCCCTTACTTACGACCCGGCCATGTCTGTCTTCAAAAAATGCTACCACCTGCTAGCATCACAGCTGCCCCAACATTGTAACAATGTAAGGGATAACATCGGCACCAAAATCCTCCCTTCCACGTTAAATTTGACGGCTCTACGTCAGAAAGCTCATAAGAACTAGTGTATTATCAATATAGGCAATGGCCTGGCGTCTTTTTCATTTTGAACTGTGTTAATGTTTGATTTCTAAATGCCCGGACCAATCATTACCCGGCGCCGATATATCAACGGTGGTTTTTCACTTCGCTGATGGACCTCCATGCATGTGTTACACACGTATTGACACCCCCAAAACAGCAGTAACTACATGTTTGTGGCCAAGAATTCCACATCGATCCGAGGATGGGAACTATGACGTCAGGCTGACGTCAAACGTTACTCTGAATAACCAGGTTATCCACCCAGGAAGCCGGGTGACCCAATTGGTGCAGTCTCCTTCTCGGTACGGTGTGGAGTGCTCATATATCGGCGTCTGTTTATTGGTGGTGATATTTTCAGCTCTTTTGTGACGTGTCCGCGTCGATGGATGATAAGCGTCGGCAGCTAGGATTGCCAGCGACCGGTATCAAATGTTAACCCTTGCCGCGTCGGAGTTGCTTACCTTAAACGCTGGCTTTTAGCGGAAAAGGGAAACACAATTTTGACATCCCTAAAGGTCAAAGTGGAGATTGACAGGATACCGTGGGATATAAAGGCCACTCTCTCCGACGAATGAGGAAACATTGAGTTGTAATAGCATCACGGAATCAAAATAATGAAGGAAATTACACGAGAGGGTTTATAACAAATTAAGTTCAACCCTTTTGGAATGCTTTCGGGAAGGTGTGACATTATCAAAAGTCAGGCTCCCTTTAAAGCAGATGTCCCTCATCCATGATTTTGTATAAATGGGTATTTTAAACCGCAAACTGACATTCTAGTTTCTGATAAAGCTATGTTTACTCCGTAGTCGCGCGAGAGCTTACTCAGAACCAACATTTTCAGGAGAAGGAGGGAACTTGTTTGAGTTAGTCCAATCGTGGATGCACAAATGGTTGTAGACTTATCCGAAGAGACGCTGTTACTGCAGTAACACCATGTTTTCCCACGCATTCTTACGCTCGAGGCACATGCGCGCTTAAGCAAGTCACTACTACAGAAATTTCCTTATTTTAAGGAAGTTTTCACGTCCTGAGGATATTCTAAAGGCAATGAAAAATTGAAGGAAATTTTACGAAAAATCCAACTACTGAAGGAAAATTTAAGAAATTTTAAGAATATAGAAAAGAAATCGTGAAAAACTAGATTTCAGTTGTGTTTCAATTTTTAAAAAAATGACGAATGCAGAACAGCAGTTAAGTGTGCCGTAGGTATTATTCGCAGCGTCTTGCCCTTGGAGCCTATTCTGCTAAAGTTGCCATCCTAAAGCCACGTTCCGCGGCTTTCCCGTCCGAAATAGGTTCGAAGATAGGTGACCAGGAGACCTAGTCTGGTATCAGTGTTATTGTCGTGATTCGTTTATAGTTTAGACCTTAGTGGTCTGAGCCTAGTGTTTGACTGGTTCCCCTCCGAAATAGGTCCAAAGATAGGTAACCAGTGGACCTAGTCTGGTATCAGTGGTATTGTTGTGACTTGTTAGTTCAGGCCTGGTAAGAACTATTCATTTTATAGCAAATTGAGTGAATTCAAATGCATTATTTAAGAAATAAGGAAATTTAAAGAAAATTATAAGGAAATTTCAAAAAAATCTCAGGAAAAAAATACAGTCGAAGGAAATTTAATTTTGAGGAGTGGAAACACTGCTAGTGCTACGCCCTGTTGGTCCAAGAGGCAGGTAATGCACGCTCAACCAAATAGGCGAGTCGCGTTGCGTCTAATTCTGGTTGCATGGAAATAGTCTTCAATGCGAGGGGTCTAACAGTGTGGAGAGAACAACATCTAGAGTTTTCAAAAAGTGAGTTAGGTAAAAATGCCCCCCCTCGCCCCTGTCTCTTCTGCAGCAAAATGTTTCGAAGAATTATGAATCAATACAGCTGACCATAGTGGTGGGAAAGTTTCATGGCGCTCGTCGTCAGGAATACATAAAAGTACTTATTTATTAATGCGCATGTCCACATCAAGTGAATAGCAATAATTGGATAACATGCTCGCTTTAAGCATTTAATCTGCTTTAATATTTCATGGTATAATAGCATCCATTTGTGTCATTCATGAACTAAATTTAAAGACGCAAAGTACTAAAGGGGACTTAAGACATCTTACCTTTGAAAAATGTCAGAAACTGAGCAAATTTTGTTGTACATGTATTGTAAATGGTATTTTTTTCTGAGAATAAACGCGTGTGGTTAATGGCAAAGATGAAGCAGTTTCTGAAACAAATTACTGTGAAGGCAAGCTTTAGCCCAAGATGAATGTCCTTTCCCTTTTCTGGGATTACTGAGACCTTTTGATATTTATTACATTTGTGGGCACCGCCAAGTAGCCGTGGGCGTTTTCCACTTCTGTCTTCTTTTTCTCAATATCGTGTATAAGGGACGTCTTTCATAAGTAAGATTTTGTTTCATAACTTCGTAATTCGAAACTAAGTGGAGGTGTTGGTGAAACAACACAGCCCTTGTTCCACTGAATGTGGTTTTCAAGGACTCGAGCATCAATATACCTGCGAATCTTGTTTCAGTTCTCACAATGCAATGTCTAGTACGACCGGTGAGTAACCCGACATTGCCTGCATTAGCCATACAGGCTCGTTTCAAAACGATAATCCGCTTAGAACATGGAGCTGTGTTCCAGGAAGGGCGCATATTCCCATTTGGTTTGTGGCAAGAGACAGTGCAGGGTCATCTGGGGAATCTTGCATTTTTATCTTCGGTGACTCAGTCCTTTTCACTCCTTGTAGGAAATAAAGAGTCTCTTTTCTATTAAATCCAATGCTCTGTTACTAGTTATTTCAACACTTTTTTTGGACATGGTCATCAGATTGGATGTTCCTTGAAATACTGCGGACTATAGGTTAAAGGTTTCCTCGGATGTTTATGCCTTCAATTCCGGGTTGAAAAAACCAAGATCAGACAGCATCATTCATCATTCACGTTTGTCTCATCTTATCGACACAAAATGTGAAACTATTTATCTATCGTAGAGGGCTTGTGTGTCTAATACAAAGATTTTTGCCTGTGAAAAATGAGACAGCTGGTTACGTGTCGTTGTTGTCGTCTATGTGTAGAGAACCATTTTAACAAGGTGATCGTGATTGTAATTTTACTTTGTTTGCTGAAAATAAGGCAATCTCCCTGCTGGAAACAAACCTAGTCCTCTTTTACCAAAATGTTAGGGTTATCTATGCTGACAGCGTTTGTGTTGACATGCAGATAAAACAAACATACATTACCTGATAACTTTACCGAGCATCTCTAGCTCTGTAGTGACAAGTGGAAAGATATGGTGATCATCCTCATGTATACATATTCCGGGCTGTGCATGGTTTTCGAAACAGTCAGGAATTCCTCGTACGGTGCCCAAATGACTACACATGACTTCGACAAGATAAATACCTCGAGAGACTCCGGCACTTGTTTGCATTCAGATTCTAACAAGAAAAAACCAACATTTCCCATTATTATTAAACAGGCGTCCATTAAAGAGATGTTGTCTAAACTGTGTTACAAAATTCAAACCAAAAGCCTGATGACGTCATGCATAATTGCAGTAAAGGATAGATTTACGACAAACTGCAGTCTTTAACGCCACGTAATACGATAAGGGAAGGGACAACAAAAGGACGTTTAACTAGCATAAGACTTTTTTAAACTAACTTCGTACTGATGATTGGATAAATGTAATATGCTAAATAAGATCAGGTGTAATGTAATGCTTTTCCCAATGTGAAGAACTAAGATAACCGCAAAAACAGAGCGTACAATGCTGTATCTGCTGTGGATAAGTTGTGGTACGGGTAGAGTAATGTATTGGACAAAGGGAACTACATTCAAAATTCTATTCTTTTAGCTTTGACCAGCTAGGCAAACTGCAGTCGCACATGACACGAAAAAAGAAGTTAAGTATTTGCACATTTTTGGCTTACTTTCACTTCTTTCCCCCAGACGCAATAGCAACCCCTTGATGTTAAGAGTGCCAACCGTAAAAATAGAATATCTTTATTAAAGTTATGAATTCATCACGTGTATATCTTTTACTCTAAAATTTCTTGGGCAGGTAAAAATTGACGGCACCCCGATTCACAGCTTCTCATTGTTTACTGGCTTTTGACTTGAAGTGCTTGGAGTAATTCTTTTTTCTTACAAATACCACGACTTTAATCAGTGCAGCCCAAGCTTTCAATGCCGATACGAGCATAGATTACCGATTTTTGTCTCAGCGATAATCTTACGCCATACGTGAAATCTCGCCTTCACGTGTGATAAGTATCAAGCAAACAGCGACCAGGCGTGTTTCGGCGGATACAAATATGGGTGTCGTCGCGTGGCGCGAGCACGCCTACAACCGGCAAAATCCCGAGGCCCTGGGCGATAAGGCCCAGTGACACGATGTCGATACGGTAGCGACTCGTCATAAACAGCGAATTACGCTCAGGCTCAACGGCATGGAAAATCAACAGCTTTTAATGAATCGATGCGGCAGGTGCCAGACTAAAAATGGTCTGGTGCAACAGCACTGGTCCTGACAGAAATGTCAGACAAGCGTCTGCTTTTTTTCCGTTATTTGTTCTTTTCTTTGTGAAGAATTTCTCTCCAGAATGACAAGCAAGTTTAAAGAGCCTCCAAGTAGGGATTTCTTTCCCCTTTTTCTTTTTTGTATGCATAGGAGCCTGAACGTTATTATTTCTTTCAACACTTCTCTTGTCGTTCAGTAAGTACACGCACTGTCCCCGATGACACTCACAGCCCAGTCTTTATTCAATGTGGTCTTGCTATGATATTAATAATGCTGTCGTCACTTGATAATATTGCATAGTGTTCCAAACAAACATTCTACACGTGTCTGGACGCACTTTTGCGAGCAAATCTCGCCGCGATTGATTACTCGCGGTAAATTGCCGGGCCCCGGCACGGCCTAACTGGCTGGGTAAGAACGTCGACTCTGTCCCTGGCCTAGGAAGCTCCCCAAGTCTCTCCCTCTCCCGTCCACGCATGCCTGCAAACTCATTTTTCGGTTTTGTAATCAAGTGACGAGTCCTGTCGCCTGACTTTCCCGGCTGTTAATTCGCGCGCTAACCGCGCGGACGCGGGAACAAAAAAAAAAAAACAAGATGTAATGATGGATGTTGCACAGCCCCCGGGTGAAGCCTGTGACGTGACCCGTGTAATTCATTGATTTACGCGGCAGAGGAGATCCGAAGACGACCGTCAGATTAGATTTCTTTCCGTTCGAGGTTTAAGGGAGGTAAATGAAAACCCTCACCCCCCTCGTTTGGTGCTTGGCCGGCGGGCACGCCCTAGGGGAGAGGGCCGTTTAGGTTGCGAACATGACAGTCTGTTGGCATGCGCTGCATCTTTAAAGGTGTCCAAGGGCCAGGCCTTCACTGCGGGCGTTAAAGCCACTCTGTGTAATTTCCCGGGACTCCATACGTATGGATGCCCCCCGGTTGTTGGGAAGCTTGATAGAGTAGGTGTTGCATAGTTGACTATAATGCCATGCTGGCGAACTTGTTGCGACATCAACGTTTCGAGGTGCGTCACAGGTCTTAAGCCTTGGGAAAAGATCTCTCATGTACTACTTAGCTTTTCAAACAAACCCGAACGTTATTATTAAAAGGACCTTTCATCCGAGTCGCTTTACATCAAAAAAAGGTTTTAGAAATAAAGGTACCAATTCACCCAAATGAATGAAGAGAGAGGCTCACCTTCCAATGGTTGGAAGTTTTCGGTTCATCGAGCGGTCCAGTAAGGTTTTTAAAAGGGCTGAAAATTAAGTATATTCAAACTTGCTTTGACGATAACATGATCATTTTGCTCTCAAGTGGTAC